>NW_028079839.1:3990070-4172570 GCF_014824575.4 Sturnira hondurensis
GTGCCCCTCTGGGGATACATGAAATCGGCGAGGATTTCTGTGTGCTCTGGCCCTGCTTCCAGAGCTGGTGCCGTGGCTGCCGCTCACCCCGGCTCTGGCACCCTGATTGTTCCAGAGCCACCAGAATAACCTGGCTATTCAGCTCCAGTCTCTTTAGGAGACCTACAGCAAAGTGACAGCCTGTACCGTTGGCACCATCGATGCCACGGGTTTCTCCTGGCCAGGACCCAGTTTTCATGACATTGCCCAGCAGGTCACCTGAGCCGTGGGGACCTGCAGCTCCTGAAGGCCTTGGGTGGACAGGCTTCTATGTTTGTTTTGCCTTTAGTGGTGGCAAAGGCATGTGGTCCTCTAGCTGGACCCCCAAAATGTGGCAATTATTAGAGCCCATCTAGAACAGTCCTGCAAATCTCCACAGGGGACGGGCAGACTGCCGGTGGTCACCACTGTCTTATCTGTCACAGGAGGGGCTGTCGGTTTCTTGGGTCAGCAGCAGACTTGGGCGTTACATCATTCTAGCACTTTCTGCAAATGGGTTCTCTGAGGGAGAAAGTTCCAATCTGCACACAGAACGCCAGACCGCACACACACACACACACGCACACACACACACGCACATATGCACACCCACACACACTGGAGACAAGGTCTGGGAATCAGACACACTGAAGACATTGAGACCCACCCTGTCCCTGGTCATACTCAGGAGCCCCTCCTCCACTTCCTCATTCTTGACTACCTGTAAGGCAGACGTGCTTTGCTGGGTTTTCAGAAACCGTGATTGTGCTTATTGTGCAACATCAGGAGAGATTTCAAACAAAATAACCTAGAAAAAGTGGTCACTGAGAGCCAGCAGGCTGTGCAGTTCTGCCGGAGAGAAATCCCCAAAGTCCTGACACAGGACTGAGTGGACAGGATCGTGAGAGCCCAAACACCTTCGCAGCCCTGAGTTCCTGACTCCACGCTCTGCTCCTTGGCTGTGGCTCCGTGTCCCAGCGTGGCCGACGGCCCCAAATGCCTGATGACTCATGGGGCAGAGCCGAGTATGGAGGCAGACCCCTTGGCACCAGGGCCAGAGCTGGCAGCCCACGGGCAGATAAGCTGGCACTCAGGACACCCTCCCCGGACAGGAAGGTGCCACTCTGGGCTGCCGCTGCTGCTGCCGCTGGGGGAGAGGGCGCTGGGGTGGGGGCAGGCGAGGACTGAAGGCGTCTGGGAGTGACTCCGCCTTGTCTGTCCCAGTCCAGAAACTCTGCACCCCCGGCCACCCCATCCATCAATGGCTGGTTAGTGTAGGGACTCGAAGGAGCAGGCAGCTCAGCCATGGTGGGCACAACTTCAGACCAGGAACGAAAAGGGTAAGAGTGAGTGGTGGGGAGAGGAAGAGACCACCCACACCCCTGTAGCAGAAGACGGGGCAGAGGGGACCCCCAGGTCAAACAGAGCGGCAGCAGCATGTACAGACAGCCGGTCACTTTGAGTGACAGACTTTGTTCCCCAGACCAGTTTCAGGTTTCCAGAAAAGCTGGGCAGGGAGTGTGGCGAGAAGCCACGTGCCCTCGGCCCCCACCCCCCTCTCAGCCTCCCGACTAGGTCCCTGCAGTGTTCCTAAGAGCAGATGAGCCAATACCGGTCTAATATTATCAACTACAGCCCAGAGTTTCCATCACAGTCCCTTTCCGTGTGGTCTCTTCCATGGGTCTGACAAAGGCACATGTCACGTGTGCCACTCCAGTGTGTTTTCACTGCCCGGGGTGCCCTATGCTCTGCCCCTCCCCCACCTCCTTTCCCATCAGAGCCCCAGCCAGCCCTGATGGTGACTTGAACCCGGTCGGAGTACCGACGGCACAGCAGGGACAGTTGGATGCCCTATCACAGTGTGTCCCATCTCATAGCCAGCTCGGAGGGGTTACCAAGCCCGTCCCTGTTCTACAGAGAAGGACCCTGCACGCAGCATGTGTGACTTGCCCTAGGTCACACGGCTGGTGATGGGCAGAAAGGGGATTGCTGTCTGGCCCGAAGCACTGGCTCTTCCCACCGCTTGAAGGAGCACACGTGTGTTCAAGGGCGTGCGAGAAGGCAGCCGTCTCCTGTCCTGTACCTGCGGCCAAGGTGGAAGGTCAGGTCAGAATTGTTCCCGCTAACACCTCACAGGGCAGATCACCCATGGACGGGGGACGCCCCGTCCATGCAGACCTGACGTCAGGACGCCTAAACAGCTGGCTGTGCCCTGGAGCATTGTCCTGGCATCAGACCCCAGTCACCCCCTCACAAAGAGGCGCTAGGTCGCCCCACTCTGCAGGGGCGCGTGGGGTGGGCCACGGTGGTTCTGAGCCCGAGGGCCGGGTGTCTGGAGATCTGGGACCAGGGCCTGCAGGGGCTGCGCCCAGCCCGGCCACACTGCTGTGTCACGCTGGCGTTGGGAAGCCAGAAGTGGTCCCAGGTAGAGCCAGTCACTGACCACCTCGGGGCCTCACTTGCCAAGGTTTTGGGGGGTCCTCCTGACCCCGAGTTCTCTCTCAATCTGCAGTCCTCACGTGCGGAAGTGCACACGCCACGAATCTACCTCAAAGGCTGAAAACGCTGATTCTTCCCCGGAGGAGCCTCTGCGTGTGACCTGAGGCTCATGGGCCTGGGCTGGCCGCTGGCTGTCATAACTGCCACCGCAGCAGGACGGTGAAGCAGGCTGGGCAGAGCAAGACCTGCAGGGACACCAGGCCATCTGCCCCCACCTCCTCTGGCCAGGGCCAGCTTGCTGTCTGACTCGGCAGGCCACTGCCCCCCACCAAGCTGCTGTCCCCAGGACAGAGGTGGGCACTGCCAGGTCCAGCCAGCGCACAGAGGGTGGTCTGGCCAGTGCACAGTTGTGGAAGGAGCCCCTGTCCTGAGCCCAGTTCGTGGGGAGACACGCGAGGTCCTTCCCAGGAGGGCATCCCTCCAGCTGCTGACCCAGCCGACCGCTCACGCGTCGACTGGCCGGTGCTGAGCTGGGCCGGCGGTGCCAGGAGGGGCTGGACCGCCTTCCTGGTGGCTCCTTCCGGTGTTGGGTGCAGGCCTCTGCCGGCCGGTTTGGGAAGTAGCCGGACTCTGAAGAACGGCGGGCCCTCCTCACCGGCCGGCCAGTGCTCGGAGCCCCGGGAATCACTCCCAGCCTGCCTCTGCGGGCCCTCAAGTGGAGGACGCCTTGTTTAGGAGAACACACAGCAGTCCCGAGTCCCGGCGTCAGGTATGAACCCCGCCTTCGAGGCAGATCCATCGCTGTCCCCTCACTTGGTCCCCCACGGTCCCTTGGTCCGATTCTGCGTGGCTCCCAGCAGCCCTGACAGCCTTTCAGAGCCAAAAGCGGACACCCTGATCGTGCCCAGGGGGGCTGACCTGCTCGGCCCTCAGGAAACTCACGTGTCCTGTGTGCTTCTGTTTCCTGAGTGACGGCCACAACAGTGCCGTGAAGAAGCCCTCACAGCCCGTGTGAGGACAGGGGACTGTCCTCGACCCCCAGAGGGCTGCTGACACTTGGAGCAGCCAGCCCGAGAGAACAGGGACCAGAAAGGAAGCTCGGGAGGGAGGCAGGTGCTTGGGGCAGGAAGGGAGCCACCAGCACCGTGGCCCGCAGTCCTCCCAGCAGGAGGGTGGCCCACCTGGGCTGTCCCGTGTGGCCCCAGAGGGGCAAGTCACAGGTGGGGGCCGCATGCTTCCAGTCAAGCATTTATAGAGAATATGCCTCCCCTGGGCAACGACAGAGGGTCTAGGCCTCCGGCGATGACGCAGTGAAGGGCACACCCGTGTGAAGAACTGTGATGTGCTTGTGCAACAAGGACCACTGTGCGAGGCGTGAGAGGAGGGACTTCCTCCCCTTGAGGCGACGGCTGCTCACGGCTCTGTCAGAGCCTGTCCTCGAGCTCCTGGCGTCCCGCAGGATGGTGGCAGGGGGACAGAGTTTTAGGCGACAGGGAACGTTTCCAATGCACTGATCAGCCTTGTTCAAGGGCTTGAGAGCATTTGTGTGCTGGTGTCATGAGGGGGCACCAAGACCAGCAGATGTGACCAGGGACCCTGAGACCCCCTTTTCCAAGGATTGTGCTAGGTGCGGCCTGAGGGGAGGAAGCTCTGGGCTTGACCCCAGTCTCCGACGGGACAGTTGTCCCCTCCATGGTCTAACCCTACTCCCGCCCCCCTGGGAGATCCTCCCTGGGACCCCCGAAGGCCGTTCCCCAGAGCTCCAGACAGCCCCGTGGCAGCCGGGGCGCTCTGCGAGCCCCGTGCTCTCCAGCCTCGGGCCGCGTGCGGGGCCGGGCGCTCGGCCACCTCCTGCGCTGGTGGCTCTGGGGTTCGTGTGGAATGAAACGACACCCGTTCTTCTCCCACTTTCTCATCGGCAGCTGGAAGATCCCGTTACACTGACTCCACAGAGCTGCTGAGCCGGCTAAACGCAGGCCGGCGGGGTCCAGGGTGCCCATTAACATGGACTCGAAGGGGCCCACTGGGCGTGTCTCCTTGTGACACGCGTGTGGGACACATGTGCTGAAAAGGATGTCGTTCCCCTGAAGTCCGAGTTTGAGCAGGCACCCTGTATTTTCAGCAGCCCGATCTGGTGACCCTAATTAAACCACACGCGGCCCTCAGCGCAGTGCCTGACATGGGGGTGGCCCCGTGTTGGCGTTGCTGGGAGTGACTATCGCTGATGGACAGTCCTTGCTCCTCAGCCTGAGCTGCTCCGGGTCCGGGGCGGGAGCCGCGTCCTGTCAACATCGGCGTCTCTCCCTGCGGCCTAGAGGGAGGGGTCTCAGTCGAACTCCACGGACTGTGCCTCTGCGTGCAGGGCACACAAAGCCCAGAACTGTGGACGCCGCAAAAGTCAAGCCATTTTAACGAGCGGCTCCCCAGCCTCACCCCTATCCCTGTCCGGAATGTACCCCCAGCCCCTCGCCCCAAACCCACTCCACCAGGGAACGCTTTGTCCCTCCCAGCATCCCCACAATGTCGCTTCCTCAAGGACAACCTCTAGTCTCCCAGGACAGGGCAGATCCCCGAGTCTGGCGCCGCTGCAGCCCCTCCCCCTCTCAGAGCCCATGTCATTGTTTGCGATGAAGTAACTGCGGGTGTGATGCCGCCGCTGACGGTGGCCCCGTCTCCCTGCCCCCTCTGCAGTCTTGTTGAGATCACAGACCACCCCACTGCTGTGTGCCCCAGGGACCCTGGCACTGAGCACAGGCTGGGTACCCCGGGAAGGTGGCCAGATGAAGAAACATGCGCTCAGCCGCCGTTAGTGGCCCCTCTGTGCCACAGGCAGTCCAAGTGGCCTCCCTGTCCCCGCACCAGGAGCTTCTGGTTCCTGCTCAGGCCACGTGCTCGGAGCTGCAGGGAGAGCCTGTCCTACAGGGCCCCCCTCCCCGGGCTCCTAGGAAGTCGCTTATTTCTGAAGGCTCTCGTCTCAGGCTCCAGTTGCCACAGGCCTAAGTCGGGAGGGGGTGGTGCAGGCCTTCTTCCCCTTAACCACCCCTGAGGGGAGGTGTGGAGAGTCAGCCACCGCCCACTGAGTGGCCTCCCAATGCCACAGGGGCCCAAGGAGGGCCGGGCTCCAGGCCAAGCTTGGGTGGGTGGCTGGGTGGTCCTCAGTGTTAAGGCCCTGGGCATGAGCCCCTCTCCTGTGGGACATGTTCCCGTGCTCACGCCTGAGGTGCTGTCACAGGGAGGTTTCTGGTATCTGTCCCCCAAGTCCTGGCACCCAAGCCTTCCCTGCCTCCCAGTATGAGAGAGCCACCCTCATCCTCAGAAAGGTCCCCGCCGGGATGACACTGGTCATGCAAACCCCTGACACTTTCTCAAGGGCTTTTAAAAGATCTGAATGTCCTCTTGTTGATTCTGTCATTGTTAAGATGGGGACACTTTTGTCTTCAAGGGGACAGCGGAAGGCCACGTGGAAGGGCGTTCCTTATTCAAGCACTGAATGCAGGAGAGGCTTCCAGAAGCCTGGGCGTTCTGCACGGTGTCTCTGCAGGCATCTGCCGTGGCAAGTCCGTCTTCGAAGGACCTTTCAGGACCTCACACGCTCTCCTCGCCCGAAGTCCCACAGCTCCTCGACTCCACGGCCATGGCCCCTAGACCTGTGACCGCGACTCGGAAGTTGGGCACTGAGGAGGCAGGAGCCCGTCCCGGAGTGCCGTGATGCTGAGCGGCCCTCTCTGCGTTTGGAAACTGGGCACCAGGAGGCAGGCACTTAGGGTGCCATCCCAGGACCCCTGAGAGGACAACAGGGTCAGTGAGCTTGTGTCCAGATCCTCTGGTCCCCACCCAGGGCCTTCTCCACCAGTAACGGACCTCTCCCCTGCGGCCCAGGGCTGCCCAGCAGGCCTATTGGTCTGAGAATCTCTGTGCCGCCGGCCCCTTCTGTCCGTTGTTGCACTCAGTGCCCCGGCAGCTGTCCGGGTAGCTGCCCAGAGCGCCCACAAGGTGACCAGCAAAGAGCAGCATCCGTCCATCCAGGTGACTGAGTGAGGAAGCCCCCGGTGACGGCCCTCACTTGCGTGCATACACAGGGGCTCACGCAGACCCTCGCTGCCTGTGGCAAGGAGCAGTTTTGGGGGCCTCTGGCTGTACCCCTCTGCACTTGGGAGCAGCTCGTGAAAGAAGCTGCCTCCAGAGTTGCTGCTGTGAGCCCCGCGCCCCCTGTGTGCATCCCCTCCTTGGCATGTTACAGGGGATGTGTGAGCGGCCCAGGGCCCTTTAGACACCAGGCCGGGAGTTGCCCCTTGGAGGAGGCCCTCCCGTCCAGGCACCGGCGTGGGGAGGGCTCGAAGGGGATCTCACGGAATGGAAGCCCGAGCCGGGCCTGACGGGGGCCGGGGACTGGGGAGGGAACAGAACCGAGCTTCCAGGTCTGCATAGGGCTTCCACGAGACACCGCCTGGGTGTTTTTTTAAGTCCGAGATGTTTGCAGTGAAGATCCCTCATCACCAGATCTAACAGCAATGCCTCTTGTTTCCGACCATAGGTGTGTTTCTGAGAAACTCTGTGGGAAGGGGTTTTTAAAAAACAAATTATATTTTTCCAGGTCCTTGGGGAGCTTTCTCTTTCAAAAAATTTCAGCAAGAAACTTCTCCCTTAGAATGGAGAATCCTGTTGTAACGCCAATGACCAGCCTACTAAATTCAAATAAACCCCAGTTTATCCGGAATAGCAAAGAGCGCTTAATCGAATATTCATGAGAGTATGGAATTGCCACGGAGACCCTGTGTTGGTCGCCAATTTTCATAAGAACAGAGCAAAATACAAGAAAACACGTTTCCCGATGAAGTCACTCTGAGGTGATGCCCACCACTTTCCTTGGTCACCCGACGGCGTCTAGAGACTGGGTGTTTCGGAGTCCCCCGAGCTCCTCCGTCCCTCCTCCTGGCTCAGGCCCGAGCTCCCAGGAAGGGATTCGGCTGAAGCTCCTGATCCCAGGACGGGACCCGGGAGGTTTGCTTTTGACGTGGGTCGTTCTTTTTTCCCCTTTGCCTTCTTCTCTGTTTCAGAAACAATCGAGGCGCAGAGTAGACACACTGTTTATGTCCTAGAAATGCACCGTTGACAGCGTCTGCGCAGGTAGGTCTCCTTTGCAGAAAGCCCATCCAATTCAGACAAATAAAGCAAGATTTAGCTGTTCCTCGCTGCTTGCTGTCTAATGGGGTGTGGGAAAGGCCAGCAATTCTGGAATAAGCCACGCTTCCAGACACTGCCTGCCCTGGGAAGACACGGGGATCCCCATTGCCCATAACTACGAGGGAAATGACTCGTTTCAAAAGCGGAGTGTGCAGCCTCCCCCCAGTCCCAGAGCCCAGCCTCTCCCCGTGCTGGCGCCCAGATACCCCGCTCCCACGCTGCCGGCCTGCACCTGGCTAACACGCTGCAGCCCAAGGTCTTGGTGCTCTGAAACCTGTTCGCCTCCCCACGGTTCCGCAGAAGTGCTTCCCCGAAGAGTCCCGCGCCCGGGCATCCCTACTTAAACAAATAAGGGTAGCTGCCTTCTGCCATTCACAATTCAACAGTCCTCCTAAATTAATTTCCCCAAAAGTAATTCAAATAAAAGCTTGGTTGCCACCACTCCTTTCTGAGGCACAAGATTGAATAAGGCATCTGAATAAAAATGTGTATTACAGCCTTCTTTAATATTTAAGCATGACATTCATTGATTTGTTTCTTGTTTTCTGCAAACCTTGACAACATGATAAAATAAATCATAAGAACAAAATATAGTGGTAACATCTTTTATGGACTTCACAGAGTCATCAATCTCAAGCTGAGAGTGAATTATCAGTACAGCAAAAAGATCTATGTTTTTAGGGCTCCAACGGTACGCTGGCTGCAGGTTTTTCGCAAGCAAACTCCAGGCGAGTGAGTGATAAGCATCATTATTATTTTCTGAGAGTCTGGTTTATGGTGTGTTGCAGAGGTGTTGGCATATATGGTTCGGAAGCAAAGGTTTGATCAATTCTAAGCAGACGTCTACTAACATATAAAAAAATATAACAAGGCTTCCTGCTGAGCCGCCGTACGTTCCCACCACCCGTGTCAGCGAGACAAGCCGCGGATTGCGGCTCTGATTATATTTAATACAGAATTAACCTTTCTTCCCGTGACAGACTGTGCATGAAACATAGTGAAACCGCGGCTGTTTAGACACCTTCCCCGTTTTGTTTGTGTGTCGATTTCTAGCAGCATCACTGCCAACACAAAAGCAAAACGGAAACAGAAACCCGGGGCTGTCGCGTCACGGCCACCTCTCGGGTGTGCCGCAGGCTCTTCTGCGTGGAAGGGAGCGCCCCCTCCCCCCGCCCCTGCTGCCTGGAGCTGGTGCCTGCTGACCCTGAGGACAATGGGCCAGCCGGGCCCGGGACACTGATCACACAAAGTTTTTAAAAAATTATCAGGGCCTGAAAGGTGGAGGTCGTGTCCACACCGCAGGCTGTCAGCGATGCAGGGACCTTGGCTGGCGACCCAGCTGCTCGTGCACCTGCCCTGGGGGCATCCGGTCCTGTGGAAACACCTGAACCCGTGTACTCCACTGGCTGCTTTCCTTAACTTTTAGGATTATGTTCATGCCGCCAAAGTGCGATTTCCCTTTTTTTAATAAAAGCCACGATCCCTTCCCTGTGATTGCTGGCCCTCGATGGGGCTTAAATTTTTAAGGGAAAATCACCTATGAGGGACCTGCTGGCTGCGTAGACGCTGACTGCGAGGAAGTACAAGGACACTATTCAGCAAGGTCACCCAGAGTCAGTCCCAAGCATGTCACAGCCCTGGTAATGCAGGGGGTCGCCTACAAACCAGAAACGACATTCCAGAAGCACCCCGGCCTTGGTGGGCTTTCCCGAGCTGTCTACCTGGAAAACAGGTGGACGGGAGCTGTCGGGGCGGGGGCTCCAGTCTTGCATTGTGGGGCAAATACAGAGACGTTTTCAGACGAGCAGAATATATGTGGTTTCCCACAATGCTTTGCACCCCATAAATACCACCCCCCTTCTTTGCAACTCCATGAAATACGACGCCAAGGTCCACTAAAGCGCAGCTGCCGTTTCGTTGGTCTCCCACCCCAGGCGCACCCTCACCTACATGGCGGACACTGTTCATCACCCTCGCGGTTTACTCAAGTCAGTTACACCATTCTAAAATATCTCCTCTCCCAGGCACAGTGCCTTATTACCACCTACTTTTAGTAAAATTATACTCCCGCTCCCTCTCGTTGAGTCCCTGTAACTCATGGAGAGATTTTTTTCTCTCTTCTTTTCGTTATTCTAACCAATTAAAGTCCCTGTGATTTTCTTTACTCGGCCTAAGAGAAATGCTGTCGGTATTACGGCTGGTTTGACATTTTGGTTTTCCGTTTGTTAAATTTTATTAGCCGTATTGGAAATGCGAAGTGCAGGGTCTGTGCAGCCCTGCTGCTCTTGGGAGGGGTCACGCACGGAGAGGGGTGGCACGTGTGTCCCCTGGAAACCTTGTGGCATCTGCATTTCAATGAGGACATGGGGTCAGCTCAGGTGCTAAGGCCACAGAGGCAGTTGGGAGAGAAACCAGGCTTTCACCGAAAACGAGAAGCAAGGGATGGCCCAGGGATCCCCAGCTGGGGGTGGGGGGTGGCGCTGCTTCGTGGCGGTCCCTGGTCTTTAAGGTCATTAGGAAATAAAGCCTCTGGCCGTTGGGAGCCCACTCTCGTTGCCAAAACTGACCACCATGTGGGTACAGGCCTCATTGAATTGGCCGAGAAGCCAGATATGACTCAATTTACCTATAAACACACTAGTTTATTTGACTGTTTTCAGGTTCCAAATCAGAAACCAGGAAATAGCAAAGGGATCGCCTTGCATGCACGACTAGCTAGCCCCTGCCAGCTAGCCCCCAACACGCAGCAGCCCCCCCACCGCTGAGGCTGGCGGGGCGGACCGCCGAGGCCCTGAACTGGAGAAGTCTGCTCCCCCCACCCCGGGGCCCCACGTGACTCCAACCTCCTCCACGCGCTTTCCTAGGATGCCCGCCTACCCTCCCTGAGGTGTGGTTAATCTGCAGAGGGAAGCCGGAGTGGCGGGTGTTGGTCCTGTTGTTCTAGGGAATAGGTCATTGAGAATGTTCTAGAATGTTCACTCCAGGGTCATGGACTGTGTTCCCTGGGTTCGTCTTCTGGGTTCACAGGAGGTGCTCCACAGATGCCTGTGGCATGAATGAACCCCTCTAGTCAAAGGGCCTGGAGTGTTCGCTGGCTGCCAGCCACTGTGCCTCAGTGTTCTCACCTGTGAAATGGAGCTAGGAACAGCAGTGCCTCAGAGGGCTGCCGCGGGACAGAGAATATGAACATAGTGTTTTTATGGGCACATGTGTGCGTGCAGGCACGTGTGTGCGCAGGGAGAGGCAGACGGACACACAGCGAGAGGAGAGAGGGAACGGCCCACAGCCTGCTCTCAGAGAAAGGACATGCGGTTCAGCGTGTTTTGCGTGAGCGCTTCCCATTGCAGGTTAGCACAGCTGGCCGAGCTGCTCAGCCTCGAGGGCCCCTGCAGACCCCAGCGAGGCCAATTCTCTGTCCCTAGAGAACTCACGGAGGACATCCAGGGTCCGGACCAGGCCAGCGTGTCTCCTTCACTTCCTGTGTTTGACCATGCCGTGCCAGAGGACCTTTCGAGAGCTCCACGCTGAGAGTCCCGATTTCACAGGGAAGGAATCTGCAAGAACCGTTAATCCTGCATGCGAACTATATATTAGGGATTTTTCTTTCTGAATACCAATATATTATTCTTGCAGAAAAAGCACCCTTCTGAGGCGGTAGCCTGAAAAAGCAGGCCTAATATCACATCAATATTCACTTAATAAAGGAGGAGACGCACATTGCTTACCCCCTTTTCGGATCTGGTCACCCCAGCTCTCGGTTGTGATGGGAAGAGGTGGCCAGCGCGTCTCTGCCTTGCGAGTCATTTAATTAAGCGAAGAAAGCATGCTATTCATTTCATTTCTGTATATGTTAATGCTAAAAACTAATAGAAAACAGCCAGTAAATTGTCGCCTGCATATATTGGACACAGCCACAATCACTCCGGCAGAGAAGACATAATAAAAGAAGAAATTTTAATAGTAACCTATTCCATTTATTCTCTTGGGCTTCTGCTCCAAGGTACTGTAGAAATTAACAATTACTTCTTCTCATTGTTTTTGATGATCTTTTTCTATTACGCTCCTATCCGACTTAAAATAAAAAATAATTTAAAATTACTTTTTTTATTCAATTTTATGGCGCCCTGAGATTTAGATGGCAGGCAGGAGGAGGAATGGAGAACAATCAGAAAGGGACCCAGACAGCTCGTGGAGGACACGCCAGTCACTCGTGCGGCTGACACGACCTTGATTTCAGCTCAGAAATCCACGGGATGTAAACAATTACCTACACCTCCCTGTACTGACGCTCGCGTCTGCCTGGTGTTCTGGACGCCTGGCACGGGGTGCCTCTCAACAGCGGAGAGAGCTCCTCTCTATAAAGCAATTAGCTCGGTTGATTTGGCAAACTGTCTAAGGGTTCTGCCAGAATGCTTGGGGGAATCTAACATGCTAAAATGTCCTCCGATTTATGGACATGCCACCGTGTTGAAAAAGTGGGCCGTCAATAAGCAGCTTTCGTGTGAACTCTGGGACCTTCTTGTAAGTGCAGGGATGAGGAGGTCCCTGGCCTGGCTGGGATGAAGGAGACTGATTTTATCTCATGAAGAGTCCATTTGTCCTTTGTTTTGGCAGACATGCAATCAAGACGATGCTTTGTCAAAACGGGAAGTCCGTCCCGGCGGAATCTCCTCAGAGCCACCCGGAGACACTGGGGCTTTCTGAGTTCAAGTCGGCTTTGGTTTCCTACTGTCCCTCTCCTGGTCTCCATGGAGACCTGCCAGCTCCTGGCCCTGGGAGGTGAAGCCCATGCCATGGACCCTCCCTCGCCCCTTTCCCGTGATTGACTCCGCAGCGCCGCACGTTCCCCCCGGCCCCCGCCATCCTGGGAAACACGGCCATCCGGTGAACACGCAGGCTGACCCTCACGAGTGTGCTGTCTTCTAAGAGTTCCGTTCACCGTTGCTGCGCATTAAGGTCCCCACAAACTCAGCCACTTAAGTCAACGCACGGCCGGACCCCTGTGTGTCAGGAGTCCAGCCGTGGCTCAGCTGGGACCCCAACCTAGGGTCAGCGAGACTGCAGGCATCAGAGGTCAGGGCCTGCTCATGTGGTTGTTGGTGAAATTCGGTTCCTTGTGGTTGTAGGACTGAGGTCCCACTCTCCCGCTGGTGGTCGGTCAGAGCACCGTGCCCTACTGGGACCTTCTCCAACACCACTACACCTCACTTCCTCCTCTGCCTGCCACAGTGAAAGAGTTCAGAATTCTGGCACTTTATCAATGCAGAGCAATTATCTGGAAATTTATCTATAATTTGGCTTAAATGCCTGGGATTTTCAGAGACATGAATCCATCCAAAAGCAACGAGTGCCGGTTCTGTGGTTTCTAACACGACCTTGGGGAGTGAGGTTAACGTGCTCCATCTTGCACAGCCCAGCTCTGCTCGGAGCAAACCTTTGTTCAGATCCTTGTGACAAGCCTGGCAGAGGGCACCTCACAGAGGAGACTGTCAGGAAACCCTGCCCCTGAGCTGGAGTGCCTGTGTCCAGCTCGGGGTCCACAGGCTGGGCTGGAAGATGGGTGGACGTCGGCGTGTGGCTCTGCTCTGCAGAGCGGAGCTCCGGATGGGGTCCGGATAGGTTAGTCTGTCCTTGCCCTGCGCCTGTCCCCTTGTGGGGCCCCCCAGCTCGGCCCTGTGGGTGTCTAGGAGGGCTCGCTTCTCAGCTTGTACCCACAGGCCTGCATTTGCAATCTCAGGCATTTGGAGCCGGCTGCTACCCTTGCCCCTGGCCTGCTTCCTCCGCGTTCCTGGGACGATGGGTGCTCCTTGCTCAGGCTGTCCTTGACTTTGTGAGTGTGTCACTCTACACGGGGAAAGGGGCATCACTGGCGTGATTGAGTGAGAGGTCTGGAGGGGAGAGGGTCCTGACTCAGCTGGGTGGGACCTGCTGACCCCACCAGGGTCCTCACAGGAAGGAGGCAGGCCCAGATGAGAAGTGGGGGACAGGAGGCGGGAAGCAAGAGTTTGAAGTGACGCGGGGAAGGGGCTGAGAGCCACGGGTGCGGGCACGTCTGGAGGCTGGAAAAGGCAAGACACAGACTCTCGCTGGGGCTTCTGGAAGGAATGAGCTGGAGATTCGCCTGCGGAGACTCTTGGGCTTCCAGCCCCCAGAATTGCAAGGCACTGTGTGTGTACACCTGGTTTTGAGCCGCTAAATATGTGCCCATTGGTTAAGCAGCCACAGGGAACCAAGAGAGAGGGACAGACAGCCCCCGACAGTCCAGGCTCTTCTGTCGGCAGAGGCCACACTGGTGAGAGGTGGGCTGGGCTCGGGACCCAGAGCTTCTTCCTCAGAGCCCAGGACACGCCACGGCTGGACCTCGGCTGAAACGCAGTCTCCCAAGAGTCGAGAATTGCAGCCGTGCCCTGAGGGTGGACCTGTGAGCCCCAGAGGGCTGGAGCCGAACAGCCGAGGTGTGGGCCAGCACCGAAGTCCTTGTACCCCTGCTGGGGGGAGGGGTAATTCCCCAGGATGCTTCCATTTGTTTAGAGGACAAGGCACCTGACAAAGTTTGTCTGCCCCAAATGACGCATTTTAAAAAATCTGAAAGACTAACGTGCTGATATATTCGTTTTGTAATTCAGTCAAGAGACATCGCTAAGATGACAGAATCACGAATAGACAGTTAGATGCATTATTTAAATTAAAAAGGTGGCCGGTGGAAACAGTATCAATGGCGATTTCACACGCAGGGACAATGGGGCGAGGTTGATGCTGGCACCCAGCTGCCCGGGGACCCAAGTCACTGCTAAAGTATTGAAGGGTCCCACAGAGCTTGGTCAATAGCCGGAAATGCTCCTGTCCCTTCCCCACTGCCCCCACCATGTGACCTGTCCCCTCCCCCCGGGCTGGAGTCTCCAGGCTGCACAAGCAGGCCGACGCCGGGCAGGGCAGGGCAGCAGCAGAGTGCCCCCCAGCCCCCGGCGGCACCCACTCAGGCAGGTGGGTGGGAATCCCTGCTGCAACCCTGTGCACACGATGCCCTCGGGACGACGCCTTTCCCATCCACTTCCCTTTCTTTTTGTCCCTTTTTAAGGTAAGCACTGTGCCCGGTGAGCCGAGCAGGAGACAGTGAGGCCCGAGATCAGGCGCCCCGCAGAGCAGGGCCCGGCGTGTCCTGTGCTGAACACCAGCCAGCGTCACACCTGCTTGTGAAGCGTTCCGGTCAAACATCCCTCCTAGTTCAAAGGACACCAGGGCTAATGGTGGCTCACAGGCCCATTGTGACTGAGGGTAGAATGCCTTCCAGCTTTTGCTTGGCTCTCCTTTGTCCCAAAGAGCCCTGTTTTTTGTAGAAAATAAAGGCTGCATCTCCACATCCAGAAAAAGCTACCTGTGTAAGCCACGGGCCACAGTCTTCTGGGGAACCTACCAGAACCTTCTAACGGGGTACAATGGGAGAGGAAAGGGCATGTTGAGGACGTGGCTGGGCTGGGATGTGGCAGGTGCAGGTTTGCCACTGAGGAGGAGCTCTGGTGTCAAAGGTCATCTTCCCTCCGCCGTGAAGGACTGGGACAGCAACACCAGACGCTGCCGGGGCTGCTGCACGGCGGGGGGGGGGGGGCCTGCAGCTCCGCTGACCTGGGGCAGCCTGGGAACGGCCACGGAGCCGAGGGGGGCTCCCTCCCAGGCACCCCAGCTCGAGTTTGCTGAGAAGCACGAGGCCGATTCTCCTCCATTTGTGGCGTCCTGGTTCCCCTGCGAAAACTCCACGATGGGAACGGGTAAGCAGTGTGCAAACTCGGCAGCCTGCTGGGCTGTGTTAAGGTGCCTAGCACACCATGTCCACATGACGCGCCTCACGTCGTGTTTCTGATTATATCTAATGATATGAAATTAGCCTTTCCCGATGTAACATATTGCCTGCAACACTGTGTGAACTGAAGAGACCCCTTCCTACTTTTCCGTGGTAATAGAAGGACTCACGTGGTGACCGAAATTTCCAGCCATTTTCTTGCATTTGCAAAACAGTAGGAAAGTGGTAATTCTTCTCTGAAGCCAGCCAGCACCAGGCACACTGTGGTGGGCTCTGGCACCCGAGGTGATCGCTCGGAGCCCCCAGGACTGGAAGGCTCAGCACTTCCTGGCTGTGGACCACGGCCACTCTGTCCTGCGGTGTGGCTCCCAATGACGTGACAATGGGCTCAGCTGGCAACAGGCCACACCTCGTGCACTCACGGCCACTCAGGGGTCAAGTGGGGGGACTCTGGCCACTTCAGGGTGAGGCCTCGGCTGCATCTGCCCTGGGAGCCAGGCAGGCTGAGGAATGAAGGCTAAAAAGGACAGCGGGGGCACTGAGGGAGCCCTTCCACGTGCAAGAGATGGGCACCCACACCGTGGGGGCACGGGTGCTCGGTTATCACAGCTCCGGACTGTGGTTCACTCCCATCCTGACTTTGCTATCTCCTCTCACTGCCCCAAGAGTTCAAGTATGAAGTTATGACCTGTGTGTGGCTAGGCTGACAGAGACCGGGGACAGCAGGTCCCGCTGCTGGGACCAAAGTCAGCTGGGACTCTACTTCCTCTGTGCTTCTCTTTTCTCTGCCTCTGGCCGTCTGCAAATCCTAATATACCTTCACTGAGTGAACGGGAAAGCTGGGAAGACCCCACTGGCATTGTGGCTCCACAGAACATAACACAGCAGGGGCCAGCCGGTGGGCCCTGTGCGGCAAAGGTGAGGACATCTAAACAGGTGACACACATCAGGCCCGGCCTCGCTGCGGGGCTCTGCAGAACCCAGCCCTCTGAGGGATCTGGGACTGAAAGCTGGGAGGGGAACAGGAAGTCCACACCTCAGACGGCGGGGGCGGGGCCAGCAGCCAGGAAGGCCAAGGTGTTCTCAGGGATGGGCCAGAGCGGACAGTCCTAGCCCCACGACTTAATGGGAAGAAAAGCATGGACCTATTTCCCAAAATAGCAAACCCAGGAAAATGTATTGTCAGTGCGATTCAACAGAAGCAAAAGCTCTCTATTTATCTTCCTTCAGGAAACAGCTAGAGAGACTATTACTAGGAACTGGGCATCAAAGTCTGGTGTGTTGATGAAGCAGAATCATGGAGTTGACAAAGGAAGTGTTGTATTTCATCTTCCAGAAAAGAACACAAGAAAACAAAGCTATGAGCCATGGGGACAAATTTTCACTTTCACATATGCCACTGTGCAGGTCCCCAGCAGGACACCAGACGCCTCCAGGTGACCCAGGTGACGGAGAACAGGCTAGAAGTGCCAGCCCTGCGACAATTAAGAAAACAATGGTGTGATTTCAAATATACATGGGAGGGGTAGATTTCTTTCCATATCTGTTACTAAACCCTTGGTTCACTATGTGAAAAAAATAAAGCCAGATCCTTATCTCATCTCTCACAACAAATACATTCCAAATGAAGTAAGTAACCAACTGAAAAATAATATCTAAGAACAAGTAATAAATACACACAGTTCGTGCAAGAAAAGCCTTTACAACCATGGAACCTAAATAAGGAAACCAGAGAAATGACTGGAGATCTGTCTGAACAAAAATGAGAGAAGGAACCAGAGGAGAAGGGCCCAACGCACAGGTAAACTGAAAAACCGCGGACAGAAGACGTTTGCCAGCTCTGTCTCTAGCGGATGGCTCTCATCCTTGAGATAAAGAGAGCGCCCGAGAGCCAATACGAAAGGAGTGGATGTCCGCACGGGAAAGGGCAGGTGACATGGCCAATTACAAAGGAGAGTGTCACCAGCCGTGCACTAGGGAGTGAGCACACGGCCCTTTGGGGGCACAGGTGCACGATCCCAGGGCTCCTGCGGGTCGCGCTTGTCGTTCTGTCAGGGCCCACTGGTTGGTTTGTTCTGCTTTCCTTTTCGATGGCAATGGGGCCCTCATTCACCAGGCAGAAGGGACGGGCACACGCTTGTGTTGCTGGGTGGAAAGTTAGCTTGGGAAATCGTGCTTGGGATCAAAAACCCAGCAATGCCTCCAAACTTTGGTTAAAATGTGCATAGTCTTTGACCCTGCCATTCCGTTTCTAGGGATTTCTCCGAAGGGAAACTATGACAAGTTCAAAAATTATGTACTAATCCAGTGCCACATGGTATTATGTACACAATCAGAGGTTTACAAGTGATTTGAATCAGGGCCACAGGTCCCTGAGCACCCCAAAGTGAGAGCAGCGATATTTCCCTCTCAGACACACGGAGGGGGGTGGGGCTCATGGGACAAGCTGTGCCCTCAGCCTGGCCCAGAGCTCCTGAGCACCGCTGACGTCATCATGGTCATTGGCCATGAAGTTGTGGGTGCCGCTGACATGTTGGAGAAATACTTGTATTCACCTGGGGAAATTCGAGAAACAGTAAATGTGGGGAAAGCAAGCTGCGTAACAACAACGACAGAAAACTCCTATTTTTGAAAAGAAAAATATATATGAGAATGTGTCATAAACATTCTGAAAAGAAATAACACAAAGTGTTAATAGCATCTATGTATGGGTTCTGGGAATATACAGTAATCTTTTTATTCACCATTTTCTGCATTTTCTTATTTATCCACAATGATTATATATTTCTGGGATAATAAAACAAAGTATCTTAACTGTGAAGGCTGCGTAGAAACAGGAACAATATTTGTGTTGCGACAGAAAAGTGAGAAAGAGATCCGCGTGGCACACTCACCAATTTTAACCTTGTTGGTGCCCGAGCGTGTGCGCAGAGGGTCTGGGCAACACGACGCGATGGAAACAGAGGGGCTCCTTTCCTGCACCCCGATCCTGGCACGCTCCTGCCCCAGTCCCCCTGCCCTGCTGATGGTCACGGGGACGCCAGCACGTGAACCCACCTCAGGTGCGGGGCCCCTGCCTGACCCGGGACTGTCTGCCACAGTGGCCCAAGCCCATTGCCTCCGTGGCCTTCTCTGTGGAAGGCAGGCCTCACTGAAGGCCTGTCCACTCAGAGAACACCGGGGGGAACTGCAGACAGTGTGTGGGGTCTGCACAGTGCCTACCCGCCCAGGGGCCATCACCTCATCTGGTTCTAGCCTGGCCTTAAGGGAGCAGCAGGCCGCACTCGGGCGCAGAGAAGGACGGGTGGCAACTTTTCCCACAGTTGGGCTTGCTTGATTGACAGCCCTTCTACACCGAGTGACACGCATGCTGTGTCACAAGACCCTGGATCCGGACCCCACACTGGCTGGGATGGGCTTGGGGGAGGAGGACATCGGTCTTGTTTATGCTGGGGTGGAGGTTTCATTCTCTGTTATGCCCACACACAGCATTTTTCAACACATGCACTGATGCTCCACGGGCAGACGCCGCTGCAGACACAGTTGTCCCAGCTCAGGGGCCTCCTGCCGAGAACGGCCACCTGCCCTTAATGCTGACTGCGGGCAGCAACCCACCATGGTGTCGGCACTGGGGCGGAGACCGAGAGCTGCTTCGGGAGGCTGGTGACAGCCACAGTGTGACAGGAAGGAACGCTGGCTCCGGGGTCCCTTGGGGAAGAGCCGTCCTCACTCGCTGCACTGGCTCCCTGATGTGTCGTGGGCGCCGATCCCGCCTTTTCTGTTTATCCATCAGTCTGGATTTTTCAGGGTCTGAGCACTACATTTTAATACTTGGTTTTATGTAATAGCTTTTATGTTTCTCTGAAGAGGGATCCTGAGGCCACAGCAAAGGTCAAAGTTGACCACGCACCAAGAATGTCAGAGGCCCTGCTCTGGGGAGCCCTGAGCGTAGAGCCCCGGGGATCGGGAGCTTCAGGTTGTAAACTAGGCAAAATAGAGGTTTTCCAAAGGAACCGTGGTCATTCTGTCCCCCTAGCTTCCTACATGGAAGCTGCAACTTCGACTCGGCCCCAGCGCTCGGTGCCAGGAATTGGAGATGAAAGGCAGCCGCGTGGAACCCGGCCAACCACAACCCAGCCTCGGAGCCGGCAGAGAGAAGACACAGAGCTGGAAACCACGCAGAGGGCTTTGTTGTTGTGGTGACTTTGGCTGCTGTGAGCAAACGCAGGCTTTAGGCCACTCAGGGTCACACAGAAGCAAAGATCCAGGACTATTTGTTTGGGAGCCAGAGATATGCGGAGAATCTGCCAAGATCATGCTTCTGGCTGGCACCGGGGGGTAACGACCCAGAACTGACTGCTTTGGACAGTGAAAACCCCGGGCAGAGAGCTGATGTGCTGAGTGGTTCAAACCGAGCTGGGCTCTCCCTGAGCCTGGGACCAAAGGCACCCGAGGCCCAAGGCGGTGGCCTTCTCCTCCTCTCCCATGTGGCCTGTTCTACACAGGGCCTTACCCAAGAAATGGCCCAGGAAAGAGGTCAGCCCGTTGGAGGAAAAGACGGGGCTGTTGGGTTGCTGTGAGAGCCAATGCTTTCTGGCGGCAAACCTGCCACAGGGACACCTAAACCTCAAGCAGAGCTGGGGTCCCAGTGTCTCTAAGTCTGACTCTCGCAAGAGGAAGTGGCTGCCGCTAGCCCTTCACTCGGCACAGAGGCTGTGACCCCCTGCTGCCCAGCCCCCGTTTGAGAGTAACCCCTACCTTTGCATTTCGAGGGTATCAAGAGATATCTCAAATCAGTTAAAAAAATCCACAGAAAGGCGAACAGGATGTAACCCTGGCTCAAACGTCAAGCCCTGGAGCCAACGTAGCTGCTCCGCTCCCAGCAACATTCGTGTCCTGGGGTCGCCCCTGGGATTGTGTCCGAGGCAAAAAGCTAAGGGAATTTTAGGGAAGCTCTTATAAAGAAGTAAACAATGCTGGCCAAAATAGGGTTGCCTATAGCAGAGTTATGTGAATTTGACCTTGAGGTTGGATAAAAGCTAGATAGAAAAAAACAATCTGTTTAAAAACATTGGAAACCAATAACAACAGCTAGGGCTTGAGGGGATGAGGTCTCGAGGGAAGGGAGAGGATGGGCGTGAGCTCTCGGATCACTTTTACCCATTGGGCTACCAGCCAACAGACAGCCCAGAAAGTAGAGACGGAGGGAAGTGGCGCCCCGAAGGGTTTCAGCGGGCTGCGGAGACAACCACCGGGGCACGGCACTGCAGGAAGCAAGGGGCGAAGGGCCTTGTGGAAAGGGACGCCCTGAGAAGCAAGCACCCAATTCCCACAGGGCGATCGTCAGTGCTGAGCAATGAAAGCAGACCCATGACAGAGGGAGAGAAGCTCCGAGGGAAGCGTCTGCTACAAGGCTTACAAGCTAACCTAGGATTTGGGCCCAACCAGGGTCCGGTGCTGGAGAATCAGAGGCTGATGTTCAGAGCCCACTGAGGAGGCGGGGCCTGGCAAGCCCTGAGGGTTCTCAGCTGCAGTTACTGAAGGACTCCAGCCCAGGAGCGGGGGGGGGGGGGGGGGGGGGGGGGGGGGGGGCAAACCACAAAGAGGTCACCCCTCCCAGAGCTGGAAGCCCAGCCCAGACCAGCAGGGTTGAGGTCACCCTCTATAGCCCCCTCCCCAGGAAGAAAATGAGGCCTTCAGCATTTTTATACAAAGTTTTGGCATTCAATGAAAAAATTATCAGGCAAGACAAGCAATGGAGATAAGTTATGGAAAATCAAAAGAAGAGAATATGGACATGCTCTCAGGGGATCTAGGTGTTGAGTAATCAGACATGAACTTGAATTATAATGAGCCTATATAATAAAGTAAATGAAAAATGGAGAATTGCATCAGAGCGCTGGAATCCATAAGGAAGCGTCAGTGAAAAATACAACATAGGACTTAAGAACCAAATCAACTGACTTAGCTGAAGATTAGTCCCAGCCACAAGAGGATCAATGACCCGGAAGACAGGTCAACGTGCAGCACCCAGAGGTGGCACAGAGAGGTGACCACGGAGCAGAGGCGACCACGGAGCAGAGCCGGCCGCAGAAGAGCCGTGTGGACCAAGCAGGAGTCTCGTGTGCGCGGCTGAGAAATGAGGACAAAACGTCTTTTGAAGAGATTTGGGGTCAGAGTTTTCCAACTCTGACTAAAGGATTTCAAAATGTTCTATAAACCCCCAAAGGATAAACACAAAAACCACTTCAGACTAAAACTGAAAATTAAGACAGAATGAAATCTTAAGAGTAGAAGTGGCCAAAGGAAAAAAAACAGTAAGATAAACAGCTATCTTTTCCAAAGGAATGAAAGAAACCAAAAGACAATGGAGAGAAATCTTTAACATGCCAAATAAGCCCATTTGGCGAGTCATGATCATTGAAGTACCCCTCGAACAGGAAGAGAGCATGAAGTTTGAAAAATGACAGTACATCCATCCCCACTAGGATGCCACCGTAAAGAAAGATTGGAGCAAATTATTCAGAAAAAAATGAGAAAACGTCCTAAACTGATTTACAATAACACGGGAAGAAAAAAATCCTCCGACAGCAGAGATAAGGAGGTCAGTCTGAGGACCAGGGACCCTTGGAAACAGCAGTGACAATGGCCTCAAGGGTTCCAAGTGCACAGAGAACTGAGCACAAAACAGCAGGGGCGTGGAGGAGGGCGGGGTGAGGGCGGGGCTGCTGGGGTCAGGGTCCTCGCCTTGTCAGAGACGGGGCCTGAGGCCTGACTTGGGGCAGCCTCCTGAGGGATGTGCACCCCACCCAGGCCCTCCGTCATCTCTAGAGACACCATGACAAGGAAAGTAGAGCTCACAAGCCAACAGAAGGCAAAAAGTCAAAAATGAATAACGTGTCATTAAATCGGCGGATATCAGGATGGAAAAAATAGAGGAACCAAAGGCCAGAGAGCGAGAGGTCAAATATGATCCCTGCACATCAAACTCTGCATTCGATGGAAACAGTAAATACACCAACAAGAGACTAATAATATTACGTGTGGGATGAATGTTTTCAACCACTTTTTACGGATGTTCTAATGGAGTCGTGTCCTAACTCTACGCGGGCACAAATATACAGACGCTGCTTATTTTGTACTTAAGGACACAGCCACGTTGGAGGTAGAAGGGTGAAAAGTGATCCCCTGCAAACGCCGGCCCCCGAACTCACTCACCTGTGTTCAGAAGGTGTGTCCTGGGGACCGAACAGAGCCATGATGTGAGGACTGAGGGGGCACAGCAGGAATGGGAAAGGATTCTCACTCACCCCACCGAACAGAAGGGCGAACCAGCCTGAAATAAAAGTAAAATCACCGAAATGTGCAAGTTTAGTTAGGGCTTTTAACACACGTCCCTCAGCGGAAGGTAGAATAAGCAAAAAATAATAATAATAATAATTCCTTTACGGAGATTTTAAAAATCACAAATGACAAATTTGACCCATTTGACACAGAACACCACACGCACTGACTACAGGGGCACTTTATTCCCAAGCGCACAGAGCACATCTTTAAAATAGGGTGCCCGGTGCATCACAAAGCCGACCTCGACGGATCCCAAAGGACCGGACTTCACAGACTGTGTGCCATGATCACAGTAGAATTAAGCTAGAAATCAGTAGCAAGATAACCAGAAATTCCTTCCTAATTATTTGCAAAGTCATCAATACAATTCTAAATAATACATGAACAAAGAAGAAGCCATAATAAAAATTAGAAAATATTTTGGACTGAAAAATAATAAAACAAGATTTATTAAAAGTTACAAATAAAGCAGTTGCCTAGAACAATATAACTTGAAATGCATGTATCATAAATATGAAAAGTCTGAAAAGTTATGATTTAGGTCAAAGGCACCTAAACTTTTTAGTCTTGGGATGTCTGTGAGTCTTAAAAATTATTGCGGATCCCAAAGAAGTTTTGTTTACGTGGGTAATATTCATTGACATTTACCATATTCTAAATTAAAACTGAAACATTTTAAAATATTAACTGATTTTAAAATAAAAATCATACATTTATTCCACATCAACATAGATAACATTATTTTAGGAAAATATATATTTTCTGAAGCAAAATATTTGGTGAAGGGCTAGCATCGCTTTGCATTTTTGAACATTTCTGTCAAGTCTAGCTTAATGAAAGATGGCTGGACTCTCATATTTGCAGCTGCATTTAATCCGTTGTGATACTTTGTGCTGGTTGGCATCTATAAAAAAGGTCTCACTGCACACGGACACAGAGCTAGCGAAGGGAGGTCCTGTAACAGCCTTGGGTGACTGAGCGTGGTTTTCTTTGATATTACCCCAAAATTTGGCAGGCGTGGTTCCTTAAAGGCTAACTGCCGTGTGGAATCAGAATCTACGTGACAGCGTTTCTCTGCTCTGTCACCGTAAGGGGCCAGGGCCTGTCTTCCACGTCGAGTGGACCTTCGCTCCCACACAATTTCATGACGTGATGTGATGTCACTTGGAAAGGGTGGGTTTACTGGATTATGAAAATCCTCCAAGCCCTGACACATCTTCATACAAATGTATGTATTGATATCTCCACGGGTCTTATCATAAAAGCGTCACAGTGTTGGAAGGCTGTCCAGGTCACCGCCGGCGCAGCCACCCTTCCCAGTTCTCTCGGGTCTCTCCCAATATCAGCACCCCGATCCCTGCCGCCCAGGTCTCTGCATGGTGGAGCAACGCTGGGTGAACGCAAGGCCTCCCAACTCCTCCATTTTGCTCAAAAGCCTGAATTTTAGCATTGGCCACAAATACTCTGTTATTGCTCTTGAAATGACAGGTGTGGTTGACTCTTCTTTTGAAAATGTCTGCTAAATACCCACGTTGGAATCTCCTTCACTTGCCTGTCAGTCATTTTTTCAAGTGAAAGTCTTAACCCGTGAAAAGAGTGACCAGTTCCCTTCACCTCGATCCCAGACACACTGCCACCTGAGTCCGTCTCTGGACCTCACTGCTCACCCTCCTGGCATACAGGAGGTTAGAAGCAAAACTAATATTTTTGGCCGATCATCAAATACATTTTTAAGTGAAACTCGCATTTGGCTTGCAAGTTGATGGCATTAGAAAATAGAATGGGTACGGACACAGTCTGGTGCTACCACGCTTTTCAGCCAGGGCCACAGTCTCGCTCACCATTGCTCTTACCCCATCCGCGCAAATGATGACACAGCAGAAAGGGGTGTAAATATTGTATGTGGTCGTCTTATTAATTTCCTAATAATTATTAGGAAATTATTTTTGACCTTGTGAAGCCCTTCAGTGTCCTGGGTCCCACCAAGACTCACAGAAGACCCTTCGAGGAACGATGTCCTAAAGACCCATGTCAAGAACTGGCCCCCCCCAAAAAGCAAATTGGTCTCAAGGAAATAAAGCAGAGCTAAAGGCTTGAATAGATGGATTCAATAGCAAATTAGAGACAGCGGAAGAAAAAAGAGTAAGAGTAAGATCAAAAACAAGCAAAATTAGAAGCAAATCTGTTGAACACAAACACAGCCCAAAGTTGGCCCTTCGACGTCTAACAGAGTACGCTCCTGGTCCAGTGAGACTGAGGGGGAGAAAGAGGGGCAGCAACAACGAGACTGGGGTGGAAACCCAAATCCGTCACATCGGGATTGCAGGCACAAAAAGTGGTGCTCGGAACAACGTCCTGGGAGTGCAGTTGGAGAACTCAGGTGAACCGGGCAACCACGGAGACTCACAGGATGACTCAGGAAGAAATAGACGATCCAAATGATTCCACATGTCATACAGAAGTCAGGTACGCAGCTCATAGACGTCCCGCCAGGAACCTCACTCCCCAGGTGACCTTCCTGGTGAATCTGTCTGTGTTTAATTGGGAAATGGTGCCCATCCTATGCAAACTTTTTCAGGGACGATCAAGAGAAACTGCTCTCTCAATTCGTTTCCTGAAGCCATTATAATCTGGACGGCAAAATCTGATAAGCACATTGTGGAAAGAAAAAATCGCAGGCTTGCCTCTCTTGTTAACACAGATGCAAATGTACCAAATAAAATATCAGCAGACCCAACCTGGCACGAAAGAAAAAGGTGAATGCATCACACCTCCACAGGGTCATTTCAGGAAGGCCGTGTTGACCCAGCATTTAAACATCAGCCTGTGTCATTAGATACGTTATCAACATAAAAGAAAAACCACAATCATTGTAGCAGAGGCAACAATAAATTGCATAAAATTAAGAATTCACTCATGATTTAAAAATTAACAAATCGGATCAAGCTGGGTGCTTGCCCACTGGATGAAGGCCACACACACCAGCAAAGATCAAAATTGCTGACACAACACTGGAGCTTCCCCCGAAGTTGGGAGGAAGACAGAGGGCTCACTATATTCCCTCCTGTCATCAGAACCCTGCACTAGACGCCCTAAGTGGGGTAAGGAGGCAAGAAGAATAAAAGCGTACGTGTTGGAAAGAAAGAACCGAAGCCCAGTATTTCCAGGTGACGTGATTATGAATGTGGGCTATCTTACAGGTGAACTATTAGGCTCAGTAAGTGAATGCATCAAAGTACAGTCAGACCTCGGTACCCATTGGCTTCGGACCCGTCGGACCCTGTACTCGCGGCATTTTGACAAGAATAAGGACGTTTTAGCACTCGGTGCTTGCTCGGGTCTCGCTGTGCTTGCTAGGACCTGTACGAGTCACCGTGTCCCTCTGAGAGAAAACGCTTTCATCAGCCATCACTTGAAAAACTCGTTAGGTTCTCGTCGGTTTGGACCCTCGTCACAAGTTCTAGAATAAATCAACAACAAGTGCCGAGGTACCACTGGGTCTGGAACTCAAGGTCAGCATACGGTGATCAAAATTTCATTTCTATACACTGGAAATAAACAACTGGAAGATGACTCTTGTCATCAGCACCGGTGATAATAGCGTAAAAGTCTTGCTCTGAGGAGCAAGTCTACTGACGGACGTGCAGTCTTTACGCAGGAAATAGGAAAGCCCTGGGAGAGATGTACCGGGATTGAAACGAGGGAGACACACACCAGGAGCATCGATGAGCCGGCACAACGGCGTGATTATCCAGCTCCCCAGAGAGTCAATAAAACCCCAGGCTTCAGGTCCCGAGAGGCTGTGTGTGTGTGGAGCTGACAATCGCCTTTAAATTGTCATAGAAACACAACGGACACTCAGGAAGTTGAAAGTTGATCACACTTTAATAAGATAAAGGCATATTACCTGAATCAATAGCTAAAATACATGATGCCAGGTTAAAATGAAGGGGCCAGAAACACAAACGCATCCGATTACGTGACCTATGTAGGTACATACATGCATGTCCTTGTATCTACATGCCATACATGCATGTCTGCCCACATGTGTACATGCTGGTTCACCGAGCCTGCAATGGAGGTGCCTCTGTTGCCCAGTGGGATAAGGGTGGTCTTTTCCCAAAACGGTGCTGCAGGGACCAGATGTTCGTGTGGGGAGGGATAGTGGACACTGATCTGCTCCCCTACACAGCACTCAACGCCAAATGGGTCACAGACCCAAAGGTACGTGGAAACCAAAACGGGCCTCTGGAGGGCAGTGTAGGAGAACATCGTCATGTGTGTTGGGCGAGGTAAGATTTCTTAAATAGAAAAGAAAAAGCATTAGCCACGAAGAAGAAGATGATTCATTGAACTGAATATAAAATTTTTCTTTATTAAAAGGATGAAAGCAAAGCGCCTTTGGGAGAGCTGTTTCTGGTACACAGGGACAGACAGCAGAGAACCTCACCCTAAGTGTGAAAGGGACCCCTACAGTTAAATGTAAAACAGGCAACTCAGTCTTTTAAAAAAACAGTTAAAACTATCATTCACAAGAGGAAAATTGATCAATTTGGGATTTTATCAACATTAAAAACATTTGTCTGGGACAGATCCTATTAAGAGGATGCAAAAACAAGCTACAGACTGGGAGAAACAATGTGCAAATCATGTGTCCGACCAGGGAACAGTATCTAGAATACATAAAGGCTGTAACATTCATTGCGGTCAATCCAACCACACAATCGCACAGCACACAAGACGCACCACGACCTCTCACCACAGTGGGTGTGCAGACGGCACGGGGGCACAAGGGGCGTTCGATATCATCCACCTTTAGAAAAAGGCAGCCCCAAACCACCACGAGATGCCACGCACATCAACCAGAATGACTAAAAGAGAGTGGCGACAATAGCAAACGTTGACAAGAATGCAAAGAAACTGGCCACTGACACCATTGCCAATGGGACTGCAAAATGGTGCAGCTGTTCTAGAAAACTCTTTCAGTGTCTTTAAAGAACTCAGTAGGCAACTGCCATGGGACCCAATGATTGAAGTCCTGGGTATTAGCTGAGATCAACAAAGACACGTTTGCACAAAATCATGTACATGAACGTTCACAGCCCCAAAGCGAAAACCACGCAGGAGCCTGTGGGCAGCTGAGTGATGGACCACAGACACGGCACTTTCACACGGCAGAGCACTGCTGAGTCATGAAGTGGACCGAGCTCTCGATGAACACGACATTTCTGGAGGAATCTCGGAGGGATTGCGTTAAGTGAAAAGAGTCAACCCCCAAAGGTCACGTGCTGCAGAGAGTCCATTGATACAACATTTTGAAATGACAGTTACACAAATGGAAAACAGATTTTGGTTTTAGGAGCCAGGGGTGAGGTGGGGAGAGGAGGCTGTGGCCCTGGGGGAGCATGAGGCATTTTGGGGGGACGGACATGTGCCGTGTGCTGACTGCATTGGTGTCGCCCTCCTGGTTGTGGGCCCGTCCCGTACCAGGCAGGGTGTGGTCCTTGAGGGGTTCTGGGTAAATGGTCTAAAGAAGCTCTTGGCATCGTTTCTTTCCCTGCCTGTGAATCTACGGTTACCTCAAAATCGAAAAGTCGAATCTGTAACAGTTGTGAAAATACACAAAACCAAGCAACAGTCATAGAACTGATGTGCAATGGGTTAAAAGTTTTAACAGACGGCTCATGAGCACATTGAGCAGTGTTTCAGCATCATTCCCCAGAGAACTGTGATGCAAACCCGTGAGGAGGTACGAGGGCTTGCTCACCGGCTGGAGGAGCAACGGCCAGTCCCCACTGGTGACGAGATGTGGAGCGACAGAAACTCTTACCAGCCGCTGGTAAGAGTGCAAACTGACACCTCCACTCAGAAACCTGCTTGACCGTCTCTAGTAAGCCTGGTCACCCCCAAAGTCCCCGACCAGGCCACCGCACCCCTAGACCTGTAGTCAGCAGAAACAGATTCGTATGTGCGGCAAAGGACAGGCACAGACACGTTCCCTGCAGTGCCTGCTCTGTGTGGTGGCAAACGGCTGGGGGAACCCCACAGATCTCCATCAACAGGGGGACGACGCAAGTACATTGTGCTGTGTCTGCCTGGCAGAGTACTATGCAGCAGTGAACAAGACAGGGTGTCCCGTCTACAGCCGCACAGGGGAACCTGGAGGAAGCATTAGTGAACTGCAGGAGCGGGGGGCCGCAGACAAAAGAGGTGGCCCCCGATTTTCATACATGGAAAGTTTTAAAACAGGTTAAACTAAGCTGTGGTGATAGATGTCAGAATGGGGCTCACTGTCAGCAGGCGGGGGCCAGACGTGAGCATGAGGTGGGCTTCTGTGGTCTGGTAGTAGCCTACGTCTTAATAAGGAAAGATGCAGCGAGTCTGAGTGGTGTGTGCACCAGGGTGGGCGACCCCTCAGGGGGGTTGGGCCTCAGGGGGTCAGCCTCCTGTGCAGGACGAGAGGAGAGGTGTGATGAACACAGGGAGCAGGAGAAGTCCACAGTGGGCAATGGTACAAGCCCAAGAGACAGAGGCATGGAGACCTCCGGGACAGTCTTGTTCTCCTTCAAGTTTTGGCGGGGAACAAGGTGCTGTCCTAACTGGGACGTCGTCCTGGAAGACAAGACCGGGGGCCCTGTAACGACAGGCAAGCTTTGTAGGTCCATCTGTAGCAGGTAATCAGACACATTAGGAGAGGAATCCCCTGGGGAGAGAGCAATGTGAGGAGCTGCTGCTTCTGGGTCGTTGCTAAGCCGTGACTTGCCTCCAGTTTGGTTTAGGGGAAGTGATTTTGCAAAGACCAGTGTTTTTCGTGCTGTAAGTGGGGAGTTCACACGAGCAAGTGTCCCTGGCATTGCCCATTTGCTCCGCCTTCTAGATCAGACACCCACTATTTTCTAAGTGATTTACCCACTCCCCCAGCATCTGCAGAGCTACCACAGTCCCTCTTCAGTCTGTCACATAGGGGTATGTGGCCGGCAACACCGTGGGTCCAGTGTTTTATTGCTAATTACAAGACGCCACACACGGCACTTTTCCAACCTCACACCGACTTGGTCCACAGAGCTGGCCTGTCTCGCATAGGACGGCCTGAGTGCTCCAGAAATAGGAGCAACAGGAGCGTGTCACAAGTTGTGTTCACACGCATTTGCACACGCATGGCATGTGCCCCCACGGTCCTGTGGTGGTGAGGAGGGCCTGGGCTGCCATGTTTGAGCAGCCCCGTAGCCCCGATTTGTGCCCCCCCCCCCGCCGCGTCTTTTTCGCCCGTGGAAATGGCATCATCACTTCTCTGCTCACAGAGCTGCCGGCCACCACAGTGTCAGAGAAATGAAATCCGTGCCCGAGATGATTAACATCTGAGGCCAAACTCCTCCTGCGCAGAGAAGGTGGGGGAATGGAGACCGCGTTCTCCAATTACTGCTGCTCAGTGCTATTTGCTGAACGGAGACGCAGAAAAGATTCATTTCAGACGCAGCCCAGAAGGCTAGTCTCCCACAGTGACAACTGCGTTCTGTTCCTCGTGAAGAGAGCTAACTTGGAAAGGAGAAAACAAGTGGATACATCCTTAAAACTCCTTACCCTCGGCAGTCTAAATCCTGAAGATAGAATTCTTCACCAAGAGAAGCCCCCCCGGGGGGCCCCACACCCCAGAAGAGTGGAGACGCCTGGGCTGCGAGGGCTCCCCAGGGGCAGGGGCAGCGTGAGGCCCAGCCGGCCTCAGTGGCCCCATCAGAGGGCAGCCCCGAGCAGGGGAAGTGGGGTTGAGCACCAGCCATTAGCGTCTGCGAGTCTGTACTTGAACTGCCCTTTGTTCTGAAGGGTTTATTTCATCCATAATAGACCGTGTTGACTTCAAAGCAGCCCCTTCGCTTGTGGGGTGACACAGGCTAGGAGGACAGCGCTCATTAACAGTGGTCCCTTTCAAATGGAAATCGTCCTGCCCACTGGAGGGCGGCCGGGAAGCCCTTGGTGGAATTAACCTCCTTCCCGCTCCTCCCTCGACTCCTTGGGTCCTGGCGTGCTTCTGGAGAGAGAGAGATTAAAGGGACATTCTCGCGGCTCCGCTCCCTCCCCTGTGTAAAAACGGGTTAACCACAGACACCCAGGGACCACTCAGTCTCTGAGGGCTGGGTTCTGCCATCATGCCCCCCAAATAACAACATAAGATGACGACATTCTTGTGTGTCAGCCCCAGGCTGTGTGGGGCAAGGACACTCCTGCTCACATGAACACGCACATGGGATTGAAAGACCACGGGCCGGACGCCCTCTAGGGCCCCTGACACTGTCACTTGGGACAGTGTGTGTTCCTCGTGCTGCAGACAACAGTTAAACATGCGAGCCCAGAGTCCCGTGGCGTTGGAGGGAGGGGCGTCCCCCCCCCAAGCACAGGGCAGGAGTCTTGATGGTCATGCCTGTTGATCTGGTCAACCACCGGGTCCAACTGCAGCTCCAGGACCAGCCTCCAGGGGACTATCCCCAATGACCTGGCCCTGGTTCCAGTCTCCCTGGTGTCCCCCAGGCCTCTGGCTCCCACCTGCCGATCTCCCCTAGAACCCTGCCCCCAGGCAGACGTGCCTCGGGAAGGAGGGCTGCAGGCTCCAGGCTGGTGAAAAGAGGGGGGCCTCAGATGCTGCTAGACCATGGGGGGCGGGCGGGGCGGACGGGCTCCCTGGGTGAGCAGGAAGGGGGCTGCGGAGCGGTTCCAGAGACAGNCCAATGACCTGGCCCTGGTTCCAGTCTCCCTGGGGTCCCCCAGGCCTCTGGCTGCCACCTGCCGATCTCCCCTAGAACCCTGCCCCCGGGCAGACGTGCCTCGGGAAGGAGGGCTGCAGGCTCCAGGCTGGTGAAAAGAGGGGGGCCTCAGATGCTGCTAGACCATGGGGGGCGGGCGGGGCGGACGGGCTCCCTGGGTGAGCAGGAAGGGGGCTGCGGAGCGGTTCCAGAGACGGGCAGGCAGCCGTTAGTGCCTGGAGGGAACCGTGCGCCAAGCTTGGGGAGGCACCGCAGTGGGGGGTGGAACTTGGCAGGGCCCGGCCCTTCTCCATCCGGATGAGGGTGCGCAGATCCAGAATATCGAAAGCAAATATTGACGGCGACTCCCGAAAAGACTTTAATTATTTATGTTGAATCATTTGATACTCAAGTGACTCCACGCTGAAGCCTGTCTCCGTTTGTGCCAAATCAGTGCCTCTCAGTGGGACCTCGGTCGGTCCTCGCAGGCGAGTGCTCCCTCGCAGTAGGCAGTCCATTTCTGTAGAGTGCCATTAACTTAATTTCAAAAAGAACCAGTAAAGGTATATGGAGCAGTCAGTAATAGCGTGGAAAATATCCAAAATTACTAGAGCCAGCCGCAGAACTTCCATGCCATTTTCATGCACTAATAATTTGTAGTCTACGTGGCGAAAGCACCTAGAAACCGACTGCTCCCTTTGCTAGAGCATTCGGGTGATTACAAAACCACCGTTACTTGTCTGCCTCTCAACATCTGGAAACAAGATGCCTTTTATTTTTCCCTTTTCCCGAGAAAATGCATTTCGTAGACTGTCGTCCGAAGTGACGCGGACGTCTTGTGGCCCAAAAGGTGATGTCAGTGTCCTTTTTCCTTCCCGAAGCATGAGGCGGGTCTGCCCACCAGGCCGGTGGGGGAGCTGGGGGTGCTCGGGGGTCTCCCGAGGAACCAGGCTCCCAGGCGACGAACTGCCGTGTTAGGAAGGTGGTGGGCAACAGGGACAATGGTGGGTGAACATCGTGAAATGAAACATCTGCCGGTGGAAGGCCCCCACCCAAATACACCCTGAGCTTTTGTGAAGTCCGGGGAGGGGGGGACCTAAAAAACCATGTGACCAGGAGAAATGGTCCCACCACAATTTTAACACCAAAGGCCAGGGAGCCAGGCGACAGAGCGTGTGCGGCGCTGTGAGTCTCCCCGGGTCGGAAGGGGGAATTGCCCCTCTCCGCGTCTATTTCATGCCCAGCAGCCGCCCAGTTGGCCGTTGTCATAGGCTGCCCATTGCTCGAGGTCCCCGCAGAGAAGAGATCGATTTAACCAAGGAAGGTTTAAAAAAAAAAAAGCAGCAGCAATCTTTTTACTATTCATGAAGGATATCAATAGTAGAGCGACCAGACTCGGTCGGCCATTGTCCCTCGCCACTCCTGGAGAAGGTCTAATTTCAACAGTAAAAGCCATTTAACTATTAATCGGGTCTGAGCCATAACCACGCAATTAGTCGAGTCACCGCTTCAGAGGACAGCACTCCGACACTCAGAACGGAGAGCCTGGACACGACAGAGGCGGGCACTCGTGTTTGGGTTTTGTGTGCAACCTGCAGTTCCTGTGACTCGAAGATGCTTCTGCCCTTCCACTGTCAAATGGGCACTGGGTGGGGGGGGGCCGTGGGGCTCCCAGGCCCGGAGAGGCTCTGCCTTGGCCTCACCGCCCGGCAGTGGGAGGTTCAGGGTGGTCCCCAGCCTCACGTGCAACACCCAGACAGTGAGGGGCCTTCGTATCTCTGCATCTGACGTCTCCTCGGCGCTGGCTTTTCTCTCAGTCCTGTCCCTGTCACTTCCTCCCAGCCAGAGCCACCTGCCACCCACCCAAAACCAAAGCTCACATTTCATGACATTTTAGATGACAGCCCGAGAGCATCTCCTAAGGCTCCGCCTGGATTTTCTGGCTCCTGGATCTTCCGATGAATCCGGCTACCTAACGACATCACACGTCCACATTGCGGCCTATATTCCCAAGCGCGCCACGCTGTGTGCCCACTCCGCCCGCCGCTCCCCGGGGATCCAGCACAACCTCCGCTGTCCCACCAGCCAGGAGACAGAGCCAGGTGGGCTCGGGAGCAGGTCAGCCTCTGAGCCAGAACATGGGTCTGGAGCCTTCTCAGCTCCACTCATCCAAACGCAGGCATCCACCAAGCTAGAGACAGCGTCAGAGAGGAAATGGGGGAGCCGGGGGGGAAGGAAGGGTCCCGTCTTCTCCCTTGCCTGTTGGTGCACACGGGTGGCCCCACCTAACGTTTGAGTTCAAAGGTACTGAAAGTTCCCCCCGTAAAAATGTCTTTTTCACTCCAGGCCTGACACCGAACGAGAAACTCCCACCCCCGGTTCCCTGCTTTAGGCTACAGCAGCGTGGAACCACTCGGAGAAGTGGGGCGGCGGGGGGGGGAGCCCATTAACACAGGGTCCCCATTAGCCCACATTTCCAAATTCGCACTCAGCGGGACCCAAAAGGAATTCCATTTAGTGCTAAAACATCTGGATCAGAGGGAAGGGAGGGAGGGAGGGGGAGTCGTGGTGAGAAGCAGAGCAGAGGGGACCTCCCCCCCAAAACTGGAGATGCCCGTCCCAGGTGCCCAGTGGCTGGACGGGATGGCGAGTGGTGGCCAGACTCTGTGGGTGCCCGCAGCACCCTCTCGGCCACCCCAGGGACATGGTCCCACAGCAGGACACTGGAGGCAGCAGACTGGATGTGACCCGGGTCATAGATCAGCCACTGGGTGTCTGTCCTTTCTCCCCAGCGCAGGGGACGCCGTGGCACCTGAGCAAAGGAAGGTTGTGAAAACCCTGTAGAAAACCCTGAGGTGTTCAGTAATCCAGCTACACCCCTGTGAGAATCCACTCACCGACTTAACACGCAGGGGGTCTGGTCCCATGACACCCGGACTCAGTCCCGGGTTTCTCATGGGATTCAACACACACGCACGCAGGAAAGTCGGCGCCCTCGCTGCCTGCGGGCGTGGACTCCATTCTACCTCATGCAAGAATCTGTGGCGTTCTCGCCTGTCTTCTCGAACGGCACCAAAAACGTCCTTCAGAGTAGGGGCTATTCTGCTGAAAATGCCCAGGTGGGTTTCTAAAGAAAATTTATTTCCTTTTAGAGAGAGGAAAAGGGAGGGACAAAGAAAGGGAGAGAAGCATCCATGTGTGGTCGCCTCTCATGTGCCCCCTACTGGCGACCTGGCCTGCAACCCAGGCCCGTGCCCTGACTGGGAATCGAACCATGACCCTTTGGTTTGTGGGGCAACACCCAACCGAATGAGCCGTACAGGCCAGGGTTACAGACAGGTTGTGGGGGAAAGAGGGAGAGAGAACAGCGGAAGAGGAAGCCCCTCTCCCCACTCGGGGATGGCCAGTCGGCCGTGGGGAAGCTCTGGCAAGTCCAGCCACGACTGGGTCTAATCGTTCCTGCCAATCAAGGCCACGCGGTAACTCACGTGCGGTCAGCAGAACGCGTAGCCCGGCACGTGGGCGGCCCGGTAGATGACACAGGCGCAGTGAGTAAACTGTGATTAAACCGTGATTAAAATAACTATAGCGCGAGCACTGAGCATGTCCTGCCGCCGTAACTCTCTCCAGAAATCTTTTAAAGATACCTCCCCCAGTGTGTCTGTTTATCGTCTTCCACGATTCTCATCCAACTCAATGAGCATATTTCTCACTCTATAAAATGTTTTGATTGGCCTTTTTATATATTTCAATTGGTAAATGAAAGAATGATGTCATCTGACAGCATTAAATACTATTAAACAGACCATAACTAACACTCGCTGTATAAATTATACATAAGCTGACGCTTTTACGCAGTTGATGAAGAATTGCTTCGTGGGTTCTGCAGGCTTTTCCAAAACCAGCCTCGCAGGGCGGCGCGGTGGGCCGTGTTCCCCGCCACAAATTGGCAGCCGGATTAGCATTCGTTTATTAAGTTTTCACAGGGAACCCTCCTCATTCAAATACTTGCCGATTATAATTTATTTTTATCTGAGGCATAATTTTTCATGTGGCGTGTTTGCCAAAGTCAATAGAGCCGGAGCCAAGGCCTGCTCCCCGTCCGCCGCGCGCACCCTGCTCTTCTGGCTGCCCACCTCCCTGGTCCGTTCTGGCCGGGAAGGCAAACAAACAGCTCCCCCACTCACCCGAATCTTTGCCAAAACACGGAGCTGAATGCTGTTTAGCTTTTACCAGTCCAGCCCACGACACTTTGCTCCATTCACACGCTTTTCCAAACAGCCTCCGCTTCTTCAACGAGGAGGGCGGGCTCTAGCCGCAGGGCCGGAAGCCTGCCTGCCTCCCTTCCAGTGCACAGGGGACGGCCATTCCCGAACTGACGAGGACGCCCCGGGTTCCAGAGACCCAGAGGAGCTCCGTCACGTCAGCGTCCCCGTGGCACGCAGGCTTGCGGGCTCACTTCCAAATGCAGCCGGACGAGGGACGCTCGGGCGGTCCCAGGCAGCCTGCCCATGGCACCGGTGGCACAGCAGGAAAAGCGGAGGGCCACAGAGGCCTTTGACGGCCAGGGTGTCCTTCCACCGCCCGGATTCCAGACGATGCCGTCCACCTGGGGGCACGGGCAGCAGAAGACAGAACTGTGACAAACGCATGTGAAGCACTGAGTGCAAAAGACTCGGCAAACCTGCTGTTGTTGGCGTTGTTGAAATTTTACTTTATTTTTTAATGTATTGATTTTAGAGAGAGGTGGAAGGAGAAAGAACACTGATCTGTCCACTTACTGACGCAACCATCTGTTAATTCCCGTGTGAGCCCCGACGGGGGTGGGACCAGCAAACTTGGCGCATCGGGACGATGCTCATGGCCATGGCCTAGACTTTCAACTGGTACGTCTGTTCCAGCTAAAGTCCACGTTCTGGGCCGTGTCGACTCTGGTTCAGCAGATGTGTGTCTGTCTCTCGCACCTCACCAAACGGCCCAGGAAACGGGGAACCGGCCAGGGTTCTGCCCTCACTAAGACACTTTGCGTTTGCACGTCATTGAAGGGAACTCCCGTGCTGGCTCACCAAGGAGCTGCGGTGGCTCATCTGGCCACCACCAACGGGGTGCCTATGAACCCCAGATTTTCACCCACCCCGAGGCTCAGGCCTTGGTGCGTTGGATGGAGCAACCGCATCCCAGGCTGCTGCTCAGAGCAGGCGCTCGGCGTGGGAATACCGGGGGGCCGGCCAGGGCTCCCCGAGTCTCTCCTTTGATACCTGTGCTGATCAAACCGACTGTGACGCAAAGGCCTAGGAAGCGAGGGGTGCATCGGAGAGCTGCCCCTAACTAGCAAGGGCACACACAGGCCTCTCGTGCTGATAGTGCCGTTGTGGCCCCTGGGGGCCTGGCGGGGCCCCCTGGAGTGAGACCACCTGTGGGAAAGGGCAAGAGGGCGGGGCAGATGGTGGCCTTGCTGTTCCGTTAAGCGGCAAAGCCAGCCCAAAGGGACACGTCTCCATGCAGATGCGCACAGCAGCCCGAGTGTGGCGCCGTAAGGTCATCCTGAGGTCCCCAGGCAGAGAGGACCTGGAGTTTTGCAAGAAAAACTGGGCCCGTGGCAGCCTCTGGGCAACGTCCAGCAGAGCGGGGTCTGTACCGAAAACCTCCCCCACCCACCTCAGTGGGGCGGCCGGCACTCAGCCCTATGGCTGCCTTTCAGGGGTGTATGTGTGTGTGTGCATGAGTGTGTGTCTGTGTGCATGCGTGTTGTGCACCCATGCCTGCCTGCCTGCATGTGTGTCCATGAGTGTGCCTATGTGTGTTTTGTGTGTGTGTGTGGTGCAGGTGGATGGCCTCAGACACGTCTTCCCTTCCCACTGAAAGGGGATTTCTTGGTGCAAGGTGAGCGACTCCTTCGGGGACCAGCAAGGGGAAGTGAAAGCCTGTTTTAATGACCTGCGCCCTGGACCTGGGCCCGCCTCTCCAGTTCATGACTCAGAGGGAACAAACCGTCCCTCGCGCCATGGTGGACACGAACAGCGTCCAGCTACGGTACAGAGGGCTCCTCCGTGGCCTGTGGGGCCCCAGAGGGCCGGGAGCACAGTCCGGTCCCTGGTCCTGCCTGTGTTGGGAGAGCTCTGTGAGAAGGCCGAAGACCAACCACACTCGCAGCCCCACCGCGCCCAGACCGGGTGGCACTGAGCCCCTCTGGGGCTGCCTCTCCCTGGGGGCACTTTTCTCTTCCTGCCCCATTTTCCGAAGTGACCTGCGGCCACTCCTATCATCTTCTCCCCCAACGTTATGACCTGTCTCCCTCCCAGTCTGGTTGTTCACCGGGGGCCTTTCCAGGACCCAGCTCATCGGGGACCAAGGGACGTGGCCCCCTTGACCTGTCGCTTTGGCCTTCCCAGCCGGGCACAATTCCTCGGCGCCCATGTGCCAGCGGAACCCAAGTCCCGAAGGTTTTGGTGTGAATTTTAAGCACAGGAACAAGAAGAGGTTCAGGGATCATGAATGTTTATGCTGAAGTTTATAACTTGTTTTTCTTTTAACTTCATAATTCCTAAAACATCCTGCCATCAAACCACAGAGAGATGTTTCTCCTCATTCACATGAAATAACAGGCGGCAGCCTGGAAAAGAAATAACGAGAAGACTCCGGCGACTCTTGATGTTGTTAAACACAAGATAAATATTTGAGTGTTTCTCTTTTTTTGGCAACATTTTTTACATATTTGTGGAGACGTCCAGGGAAAACTGCCTTGTGGAGGAGAGAAACAGCCCAGAGCCAGGAGCGTTTTAACGAACAGCCTCTCACTGAACTGCCCCCCCCCCCGAACCCCCGCCCCAGCGAAGCCGCAGTGTGTCAGGAGCCAAGCTGTCCCGGCACCCGGTGATCCCACTGGCCCTGCCTACGACTGCCCACAAACACAAAGAAGAGAAATTCCTGGGTTAAGATTTACCTCAATGCACATACATTTATCTCGGGCAAACAAGCCAACCTCATTCCTTGCTGGGGACGCATTCTTCGGTTCCCTGGTGGCCTCCCAGGGCCGCCAGCAACCCACCATCGCGGCCGACCGCAGTCCCAGCAGCCCGGCCCGGGCGCCAGAAGACGACTTGAGAAGCAGGCAGCGCTGCGGAGACGCCCCGGAGTGACCTCCAATCTAGAAGCAGAACCTGCTGAGCGTCTGCAGTGACCGGCCAGCCACGCGGGCAGAACCGATTTGGACCTTCTCCCTGTGACGAACGCTGACCTCAGGCACACGGAATAACCCCTCTGACAGGAGTACTCGTCTTGGTTTTCACTCCGCCGGCCACGTAAAACTCCACAGCACGCGCAGTTTTCCGGATAAGGCACCACCGGGCAGACAGAGGGGTCTGCGGACCCCAACCAACCGGCTCCGGACTTCACGCTGTTCCCCATGAACACCAGCAAGGTGCATGGACCGGCGATCCGTTCACAGGTGTGGGATGTGGGGATGCACTGAGACGCACGCGCCTGGACAGACTACAGTTCATGGCAAACCGCGTACGGATTTGTTCAACATGTCTACCTAGAGGGACAGAAACCAAGCTCTTTGTAAATTAGTGGTTGCTTCTCCCTCATCACAGTTTTAAGTTAGACAAGAATCGTTAACTGACCCAGAACAGGAAGATCCACCAAGGCTATCATTACAAGTAGTAAAAATATATATATAAACCCCTTCATTAATTTTAGTTTTGATGATAGACACACTGAAGTCTCTTAGTTGAGTAGGTTCCACAGAGATTCAGTACTAAATGGATGGGTCAGGTGTTTCAAAGGTTCACTAAAGTTCCACTAAAAATCAGTGTTTAGGAAAAATACTAACCTTTGGAGACCAGGTAATGCTGCCCGCCAATTGTCAGCTGGACGCCTGTTGGGGTTAATATTCCATCGGATGGAAATGAAAGAACGCGCATGTCTCTAAAGGGTCCTGGGACAGGTCTGGCCCAGGCTGGGATGGGCACCAAGGACGATGGAGTCGACAAAGCGAACGGGACCAGCAAAGGCAGGAGGAAGCACCGACGGACCAGAGGCATGCGTCGGGGATTCACGTGCTTTCTGCCCTTTGAACCTTGCCACCCCTGACACTCGTGTGACGCCCAGCTGGCCCCTGAGATGGAGTAGCCGTCTGTGATGATGAAATAAACCCTGCATCCATCCTGCAGACCTAGTTAGATGATGAACAGGAACCTCCAGGTTTGCTCCAGGACTGCCCAGAAGACCTCACCGTGACAAGGCACTGCAGGCTCCCTTTCCAACCGACAGTCAACTCCCCAGAGCCCAGCGCCGTCGGGCGGACGCGGGCCAACGGCCGCAGTGTACCGAGCACGGGGAGGCATGTCGGACACAGCCGAGGGATGGCTGCGGTGGGTGTGCGTGTAGGTAGAGACAGAGATGGACAGAGACGGACAGAGAAGGGGAGGTGATCGGAACTGTGACGAAGAAGTGACAAAAATGAGGATGTAGTGCTGGGTGCGGATGTGGTTGGAGAGGTGGGTGTGGACGGAGACGTGGTTGTGGTTGGAGACGTGGGTGGAGGTGTGGGGTGTGGATGGAGAGGTGGGTGTGGACGGAGACGTGGATGGGAAGTGATGGGAAATGCAGTGAGGTTGGGGGCACACATGGCTGTGGATATAGACACGGGCAGGATGGGGATCCGCGTGTCCATGGGGTGAGCATGCAGACAGGATGGTTCATGCCCACAGAGACTGGGTGTGGGGGAGAACGGGCTAACACCATTTGGAGCTGCTGTCTCCCCTCCAAACGCAAGAGCTGGAAACCCTCACCCCCCAGGGACACTCTGTTTGATGAAGCTGCCTCCTGTCTTTCCCTGCACACCCACCACTTGCGGGGGTCACTGAGGTAGCCTCGTACCCTCTCTTCTCACCACCCAGACCAGCGCGCCTGAGCCCTCAAGGCCATGGACTGGTAGTCGCGTGCCCTCGGGTCGTGTCTGCACCTCAGGAAGCTTGGACCCTGCAGTGGGTGACAAGATAGACTAATGGAACTGGAGAGAGTCTGGCTGGGAAGGGGAAAGGCTGGCTGGGTCCTTTGTTGGCACAGTGAGCGTGCTCTGCCTTTGTGGCCAACGTGGCGATGAAAGCCGACCTAAAGGGGTTACATTGTGATTTCTGACATTTATGTGCTCATTAGAGCTAAGGTTTTTTAAAGTTTATATAACTGCAGGATTACAGTTCACTGGCTTCAGACAATCATCTCTACCCACGTCAGTGAAATACCCCCGACTAGTTAAGCTACGGTGGGCGAAGCACCCGTGTCCACATGGCCTGACTCGGTGGACACGTCCCTTATTCGTTCAGCGGGTGCTTGGAGTCGATGGGCCAGCCGGAACCGCACAGCCTGGGAGCTGCCCAAGCCGCACGCCCGCGCTCTCCCACCCACTCACACTGCCGCCCGCACTGTGACTGTGAATCGTCTCAGGGTGGTGAAAGATTTGTGGACGAGTCCCCAGCCTCGCTTGGCTGGAGTCAGAATGGCACTCCCTGAGACATTCCAGGGTTCTACTGTGGCTCTCTGGGGACCCCCGTGACGATTACACACCACGATTGCCATGTGCGGCCTCACTGGGGCGTGGCTGCGTCGAAATTCCTCCTCTCTGCCTGTCAGGGGCCTCTCAGGCTTCTCTAAAGATGGGGGCTTAGCATCGGAGCTCTGATCTCTTCCACATGACAGTCGGGGACGTGCTTCCTTTCAGCGGAGGGCCCCCGACAGGTTGGGTTGGGCGAGAGGAGCCCTTCAAAGAAGGGCCCCATGTTGTCATTGTGCCAGCGCCTCACGCGAACGGCTCTTCTCTGGAAGTTTACCATTAGTAACATTATCCCTGTGGGGACTGGGAGGGTCGCATGAGAGAGGCTGGTCTTCAAAGGCATTCCACGTTCCACGGGGTAATTGCTCAGCTCTCTTCGGAGGCCCGCTGCTTGGGGTCTGGGCGACAGATCTCCCGCGGGTAGGGTGGGTCTGTGGTTTGGGGGAAGGTAGCTTGGCAGCAAGAAGTGGGGCCGAGGCCTCCCCTGCTGGCAGTGTGTGTGAGGGGAAACCCTCTGGGGCAAAACCGCGAAGGAGGAGGGGCCGGCAGGTCCACCGGCCCGCGTGTGGAATCTGGCCACCACACCCTTGGCATGTTGCTGAGGATTCTGCAGAGAGATAGGACCAATGGGAAGCGTGTATGTGTGTGTGCATGTTTGCATGCATGTGTGTGCGTGCGTGCACACACGTACAAAGAGTCTGGAAACTGAGGCAGGGCTTCTGTCGATCTTGACGCAGAATCCCTTCTCCCTGGGGCAACCACAGGGCTTTGCTCAGAATGTTCCGGGATAAGCCTCTCTACTTGAACTGCTGGGTGACCTCTTGAATGACCTTCAGCGCCACACGGATCCGACCGTCTGACCCCCACGTGGGTGCCGTGTTGGCAGATGCACTGAACCACCATCACTGCTGATGGGGCTTTAGGTTTCCAGAGCCTGGCGTCCGTTTCTGCCACCTTTCTCTCTGTGCCTCGTGACGTGCCCAGAGCCCCCCCACCCGCACAGCCCGTCCAGAAGAATGCCATCTTCGTCTCTCCCCGGGGTGGCCCTGCTCACGCCTTGCCCCACCTCTGCTGCCCTTGGGTCCTACTGACAGTCACCAGTTGCCCCTCTCCATCTGACCACGGTGGCCCCTCCTGGGCTGGCACAGGGGAGAGGTGGGTGCAGCCACCAGGCCGGCCATCCTGGTGTCCACACATTCTCCATCCACAGCCATTCTCTGCACCAGAGACGGCGTGCGTGGTGGCCGGCCAGCTTCCACGGGAGAACTCACTGTGGAGTCAGCCCAGTCTGCAGGGGGGCTGCAGAGGCCACAGCCGAGCAGAGGCCCCGAGGGCGGGAGGGCAGCCCAGGACTCCGGGAAGGCGGCTGGCTGAAGGGAGAAGGCCGAGGGGAGACCGGCCGTCACTGCAGAAGGGCGATGACGGTCCCTCGGAGAGAGCGCCAGCCTGCGCAGGCGTGCGCCGGCACGGGAGGCTCCGGGCCCCCAGTCCCGTCGATCAGGCCGCCAGCGCTTGCAATACCGCTCAGACTCGGCCGGTGGGAGGAAATGGACAAGCCGAGCTGCTGGGGGTCTCCCCGACAGGCTCCTCTTCGGGCGCCAAAATGCTGGTGTGGAACCGTGGGGGACACAGGAAACCCACGCCCAGCACGGCACACCGGATGAGGCCGGCCTGACACACTAGCGGGACCTGTGTGCTCGTCTGCACTGGCTACGGGGCACCGCATCGGGCGGCATGGGCGGCGGTGGCTTTCTGAGTCCCAGCCAGGGCCTAGGTCTCTGAACCCTGCCAGGTCCCGCACCACAGTTCAAAGGAGCCGGTGGGCCCACAGAGGGCCTCAGAGGCGTGTGGGACCAGAAACCAAGTCTCTCCCCAATACTGCAGAGGCTTGGAAGCTGGGGCCACAGAGAGATGGCCCTTGGCCTGCACGGTGTCTGTTGTGCACCAGAACCTCAGACCCGGAGGACAGCTGACAGGGCCCTTTGGGACATGGGAGAGTCACTGGGTTCTTAAGTATATATATATATATTTTTTTTTAATTTTTTATTGTTGTCCACTTACAGTTGTCCCCATTACTCTCCCCTGCCCTCTGCCCCCCCCCCCCGGTTGTCCTTGTGTCCTTTGTACATGTTCCTTGACTTGGCCCTTCCCCTTCATGGCATTCATGCGATTGTGCCTCTAACTCCGCGTGTGCCCCTCCGTGTACCTGAAGGAGCACGGGAGGAAGGCCCCTGCCATCAGCCACCAAGCTCACAGGCATGGCCACCCGGGGGAGGGGCCAGGGCTCACACCATCCACTGGAACAAATCCCCCTTTCCCCGGGGAAGGGGCTTCCCCGTTTGCCAAGGGTTTCCCGCCAGCAAAGTGCAGAAGTGGCGGTTTATTATTCGAGCTCCTTGTCTGACCCCAGGGCCGGCCTTGCCTCCCGACTCGAAGCGTGGCGTGGCGGCCTCACTGCCGCGGGAAAGGAAGCGGAGGAGACCGTGCCAAGTTCAGGGTGCGTAAAGGCAGGGTGAGTGATCACTCCCACTTGTTAGCAGCCACACCCGCAGCAGCGGAGTTTACGGTAGCGGCCGAGGCCGGAGAGAGAGCTGCGGTCTCACCCCTTGGAGGCGCACACTTTACAAATTGGGCGGCAATGCGTGGAGCTCGTCAAAAGCCAATTAGAGAAGGATATTGTTCAAATTACTGCTGGACCCTGGGAGAGCCTTTCAAGGGTCACCACGACTGTGTGACCCTGAGGCCAAAATGCTCTGGCACATCCTCGGGGAGCCTTGGGGGCGGGGGGGGGGGTGAGTGTGTCCCCAGCTGGGTGGCAGGTGGGCAGATCGGAGCTGACCCCAGCCTCCACGGCAGGCGTTTTGGAAATGAACGCCAGGCCCCTGCTCTCTGCCAGGACGTATTTTGGAGTGGTGGCGGTTGGAAGCGCTTCCTCGGGCTCTGGGAAGCAGAACTGGACCTGCTCCTCCGGCGTGGGGACCGCACTCTTCCACGAGAGGTTCGAGGAGGAGGAGGAGGAGGCACGAGGCGAGCAGGGCTGGGAGGGGTGGGGCCAAGCCGGCGGGGGCTGGGGGCTCTGCCCATGTTGGGAGGAGGGGAGGGGACTGGAGGCAGAGCAGACGCGGGGGCTGGCCGCCTGCAGCACCTGGCAGTGATGGAGTTGGGAAAGAGCAGTAAATACAAAATGCTCTCACCCCCAAGCCACGCCTGCTTGGCTGCGGAGGCACCATGGCTTCCCGGAATCAAGCTCGCTCCTGGATTTTATTTTTTGGTTTGTATTTGAATGGAAATTTTTGAGGAGGTGCCAGAGCTGTCCCTCCAAGAACACCCTTGAGCCCACGGGGACTTGGCCTGTCCCAGAGTCCAGGACTCCGATCCTGGCCCTCGGAGGGAAGCAGAGGACCTGGCATGGGAAGAACTCCCCCACCGGGCCAAGGGCACGGTCTCTGGGGTGGTTCCCGTCACATCTCTGTGAAAGTCGGGGACCTTTGCGGTGACTGCCCCCAAGTCCCAGGCTGTGACTCCGACCAGGCTGGTGGTGGTGGGCGGTACCCCGCTTCTCACTGCCAGGTCCCCCGTGAGGGTCGTGGAGCTGGGGAGGAGGCCTCCTGGCCCAGGTGCAGGCTGGCCCCGCTGGGGTGCAGGACCAGTGGAGGTCTTGATAGGCAGGGCCAAGTGGAGGGCAGGAGGGCAGACACTTCAGAGCTCGAGAGACACCCCAGCTGCCATGTCCCATGGCCACTGGTGCCATCCTGAGACAGGGAGGGCGCAGGAGGTGCACAGGCCCTCCTCACCCTCGACGAGTCCAGACCCCTGTCACCCAGTGATGGGCCTGTTGGTGGACACAGCAAGGCCGATGGTACACTTTTAGCAATAATAGACAATAGGTGACACGCCAGTATAGGGGGAGAGGCCACCCCTTCTCCAGGAACCAGAGCCCATCTTGCCAACCACAGGCACCTGGTACCCAGTGTGGAGGGCAAGCCAGAGTCCTGGCAGGTGAGAAGGCAGAACCCAGAACACATGGGGTGGGGGAGCAGTGATCGCCAGAGCCCTCACGGGCCCTGCAGGCCAGGGTGCCCACCACCATCCTCAGGCACCTGTTTCTCTGGGTGACAATGTCCATACCTCCGGTGACCTTGATTTATCTTTGCAGGGTGGTCTGCAGCCGCGGCAGGGGGCTGGGTGGCGGTGAGTGGCACTCTGCTGCGTCACCCAGGCACCCGGCTGACTCTCATCCCTTCAGGACGCGGACAAAGGGAAAAGAAACAGCGTGGAGAAAACAGCACACAGCGTGAGAGCCTCGGCCCGAGGACCTCGCCACGGCCCCCTTTCTGCGGTTCTGTCCCACAGGTATCGCCCTCTCTGACGTCCTGCATCTGAACCACGAGCATCGGACAGTCCAAAGCCTTGACCTTGCAGCTGAAAGGGATGAAATTGAGGTGGAGTGATGACCATCCAGCAGCGATGAGGGTCCAGCATGGGCTAGTGGGCCAGAAAATAGACAGAGGCCCGGCCCGGGCACCCAAGGGCCTGGGTGAGGGACTGGGGCCTCTGGTGTCCCCTGACCATCTGGGAGAACCCTCGAGAGGCAGGCCTCGGCCGAAAGTGGCGTTTGTGTGTGCCCTCCAGCATGCCGATGGCAGCGGGGGAGTCGGTCTTGTTTCAAAGGGTCAAGGACAGCGACAACTCTCGGCAGGACCACCCCTGCTTGCCAGGTGAGCAGGCGACGTCAAAGAAAGGAAGCCAGCCATTCACCCGAATTCAAGGGGACTCAGCCAGTCTGAGTCCAAACCCAGGGGCTTCTGTCCCCTCGTTAACAAAAGTGGAATCACTGTCTCCGCTCCATCCACATCGCGATGTGCGTGAAGGAGACCAAGGAGAACTGGCCGTCAGATGCTCATCTGTGCGACCCAGGGAGACGAGCTGGTGCCCCAGGTAGTGGGGCAGGTTCATGATCGGCTGGGCACCCTGGTCGGCGAGGTACTGTCCGCCCAGCAGGGAGCCCCGATGGGCAGTAGCTACAAAGCCCTGCCCTTGGCCTGGCCTCGCCCATCACCTCCACACACTTGAGATGTCAGGCCTGTGGGCCCGATTGCATGGGAGGCCACTGTCGCCACCAAGCCCAAGGCAGAGCCGGGCTCAGGAAGAGCGGGCCTGGCTGAGGGGTGCACCCTGGATCCAGCGCAACGGGGAGGCCTGGGAGCTCTGTCTTCGGGATTTCAAAAACCGGTCACACAAGCGCGAGATGGGAGGGGCGTGGGTCTGCAAACATCTGCGTGAAGAAGCGGAGGGTTGATGGGCGCGGAGTGACATGTGACATGGCGGCTCTTCTGGCCGCCCCCAGCTTCCAGACGGAGGGACAGGGGTACTGCAGCAGGAGGTTCCACTACGAGCACTGCTTCTCAGAGGGACGTTGACTCCGTGGGCGGCGCTCTGAGCAGGTCCCCATGCCAACAGAGAGTCGAGGCCCATAGCACCTGAAGGGCCATGTGGCGGATGGATGGGTTCACGTGAAGTCGGGGCCTGGAGAGGCCTCGGGGGCCAACCCCGTGTGGGGAAGGAGGGAGACACCGTGCTGGCCAAAGACTCCATGAGGGCAAATGGCCAACCTGTGCCACGCGATGGCATTTTGATGTGACAGGGACCTTTCTGCCAAGTGGCACTGTCCCCAAGGCTGAGAGACCCTTGTCCTTTGCATGTTTCCCATTCCATGAAGATTCCTGGCCAGGTGGCAGGGCTCTTTATCACCCCGATGGCTTCCTGCCCAGCTCGGGGCAGGGGGTGTCTCTGGCACCCGCACCGACACGAGGAGAACCAGGCAACGCCAGCAGCCTGGGCAGAGCTGCCTCTGTGTGACGGATGCCCCTCACCTGCTGGCCAGGTGAGCACAGTCACGCTGTTGACTGCATTCACTACTCAAAAAGAGGGGGTTCGTTTGAAAACTTTGTTTCCAGGGGGCTGGGGTGCAGGCGGAAGAGTTGACCTGTAAATCACACAGCTCTGGCCGAAAGCGTGGATCCCCAGCAGCCAGACCGCGCCGTCAGGGCATCCGAGACAGAGGTCCGGCTCCGCCAGGGGAGGAATGGTGGGCGTCCCCTCAGAGGGAAGCAGAACATCAGCGCCATGAGACCAGCCTACCGGCCCCCAGCATCCTTTCCTCGCCCCTTGCAATGCTGAAGCACCAACTAACAAAACCAACATCTCTGCTCTTTGAGGGGGTGAGTGAGCAAATGAATGGATGGATGCAATTAAATGGATGAAAGAACTCTTGGAAGAACCCACAGGAGCTCTGCAGTCCTTCACATCAGACACCAGAATAAAGGACAGTCAGAGAACACAGCCTCCAGTGTGCGCCCTCCCCCATCTATTGAGCTATTGTCCCATCCAAGGAATATTTTTAAGGCGCCTACTGTGTGAGAGGCACCGTCGTATGCTGGAGTTGAGGTGCAAACACGGCACCACCCCTACCCTGGAAGAAACAGGAGAAGCAAAGAACATCAGGGCAGAGACAGGGCGTGTCCACAAAGTTGCTCACACACAGAACCTGGTTATGAGGAACATTTCTAGGAAGAAGTGGCATTTGCATCAGACCTTGGACTAAGAGCAGCTGTGTCGGTGTGAAGTAGGAAGAAGGGCATTGGAGGATGAGAGGCCAGCGGGTGCAAACCTGTGGGGGTCTGACAGAGATGAGGGTTCATAGAAGGGCAACCCAAGTGCCCAGGGCCCAGGAGTGCGCAGGCTGGGGCTGCGGGGGGCCGGGAGGGGGGGGAATTCCAGGTGGATTACAGATGAGAGATTGGGCTTCATCCCACTGCCCCTGCGGGCCGTTGAAGGTTTCACAGTAGGGAATGGCACCCACCAATTTCAGCTGGAGACCAAAGATGTGCATATACTTTAGAGACAATTCAGCTACTATATATATATGTATACGCAGGCACCCTTGCTCACAGAGGCATCTGTGCATTCCTAAGCCACATGTCATGGGCATGGATTAAAACTGCCACCAACCTCAGTGTTACCACCCACCACCAACCCCAGCACCGCATGGCCCCTGCCTTCCCAGGCTCCCTCCAGGTTCACCCTGGTGACCAACTGTCACATTCCTTCTGTGGGCCCCGTCCTAAGTCCCGGGCCTGTTCCGTGGGGCATAGGCTTTGGATAAAGTAAAAACTCCTCATTTCTTACAGGTCGGACTTGATTAAATATTCCACAGATAAAGGGCAAGCAAATGTCAGCTTCCACGTTGTAAAACGGGAAGGGGGTTCCTGCAAGCAGCAGAGCACACAGCCCATTTTCATCCTTTATTAGGAACACTCACGGCCGTAATGACTACATTACGTTAAACAAGCAGGCACAGAGGTGCTCTGGCGTGGAGTCTGCAAATGTCTTTGTTTTGAGGGTCTGACTGCGCTAGTATCCGGCGGCTGCGCTCTGCCCTCCCAGAGACCCGGGGTGCGAGGTGCTGCGGTTACAGCGACTACATGAGCACCTGAAGGTCACGCATGGCTCAATCCACTTTGAGCTGCGTGTTTTGTCTCTGCACACGTGCGGCGTTGGGGCGCAACCTGGCAGAGAGCCCTGTGAGGCATCCAGACTCTGCCAAAAGCCCAAGCTTGCGCTCCCAGTCTGCCTCTCATGTGCCCGTCCTTCCATGGCCTGACAGCCACGTGACTCTGGCCGACGGCCCACAGCCAAAGGAGGGAGAAAGAACTGTTATTCTGGCGGCTTACCCTGAAGCAGAACCTCCTGCTACCTGTTATCTCATAGCTAGTCATTAGCTACCTATTATTATCTAGCTGGTTGCTAAGAAAACCAGTACCACAAACACAGTGGTACACACATTGTTATTCCACAGTGCCCCAGGGCACAGCTCAGGAGGGCGGCCGCCAAGGGCCTGCGTCCGGAAGGGGCACGGGAAGAGTCCACACTTGATCTCACGTGCCTGTCAGTGGCAAGGACTGGGGGCTCAGTGTCTTGCCATAGGCTTCGCCCCGTGTGACCTTCACGTAGGGCAGCTGCTTCTGCAGGTGTCTCAGCAAGGCACGGGTTCTGGTCGTGTGCAACAAATGCACGTCCAGGTGATCGCATACTTTCTATCACCATCACTGTATTTTTCTGGTAGAAGCACAAGCAGGCCTCACCCTCGCACTGGCAGCGGGGCCCCCACAAAACGGCGAACACTGGGGAGTGGGGCCACCTTGGCCCCTCCCGCCCCTTCCTGGAATCCATCGGCGTTTAGTAGGGCAGGCGGAGCAGGTGGGGCCAATTCTGACCCCAATTTCCCATGATGGCATCGAATTCCTCCCAAATTTAAAAACAAAATAAAAATACATCGATAGAGATGAATAAACCATTTCTTTCTTCAGCATTAAATTCAGATTTTCACACTAGCATACCTTTCCTATGCATATTAAAATCCTAGCCTGCACAATTTAGAAAGTCTTGTTATCTGCTTTTCTTTGGCAAACAAAAGTAAAATATCAGAGATTCCGATTAGAAGACAAGGTGAAATACTTGGACCTAGCCAAAGAGCAAACAGGTATTGAGCACTTGCCAAAACCACACAATGAGCCCCAGAAATTAGGAAAGAGGATCAGTGGACAAGGCACCTGCATTGGGAGTTTGAAAAATTCATGGCGCAGGAGAAGTTTCCCAAATTCACAAGTGTATGCAGGGGACTGACTATCCTGCTTCTCTCTTGGTTTGTGAGCGAACAATCGGAAACAGTGTGTCTCAGCTTCCACACAGGGCAGTTAAAATCGGAACAGTGATGTCAGGCTAGGGCAGAAGCCAGCACACCTCGGGAACGCCACTGCTTCCATTTTAGGCAGGACGCTGGACTAGACGTGCACAAGGGCGCTCCTCTGGGGAGAGGCAGCTCCCCATCAGAGGGGGCTGCAAGTGGAAGGAAAGAAGCTCGGCCGAAGCTGCCGGGTGTGAGTGGAACTCAGAGCAGGAAGAGCAGCAGGTAGAAGGCAGGGAGGAGTCACACCGGGTGGGCCCAGCAGTCAGCATGCTGAAGTTGGCTCTGCGCGTTGGGGTGGGGGCAAGATGCCGGGCCTCTGGGGGATGAGAGAGCTGAAACTGTCACACAGAGTCCAGCTGAGACTCTAGGACACGGGGGCAAACACAAGGACTGGGGCCAAATCCTGCCCTCCACCTTTTTTTATCCAGCCCGGCACCTTCTTTCTGCCTGGTGGCAGCACCAAACTCGCACTTAACTGTTAAGCAGCAGTTATGTTTACCCAGTCCTGAAGTTACATTCAGCCCTTTGAAGGCAACCGCGAGGCTGGCGCAATCCCCGGCGAAAACTAGCTTGACACCCCTGCTCCCGAATCAGACTGATGCGGTGACTCTTGGCTCCCCGCCCAGATGAAATCAAGGGAGCATCTTCTAAGAAGAGAAATGTACTCAGCTGGGCTGCCAGGGTTTTCACCCAGTAACCTCCATCACATGCAAGTCGATTATGGAGGTGGTCCAAGCACACAGGAAACGGGGTACCGCGTGGGAGACTCAGCAGAAAAACCCCAGGATGAAACCCAGAGACGTTCTGAAAGCGGCAGGAGCTCGGAGCCGATCCCGACAAAGGGCCGCCTATTGGGCTGACAGCAGACTTCTCAGCAGGCACAATGAGAGCTGCCCGCCCATGGGCTAGCGTCACACTCGTGCTAAAGGAGAAGTAAAGCCTACCAGAAACATCATCTTTCTCTTCAGGAGGGATGGTAAAAAGAAACACACTTTTCAGGTTAAAAAATCTAGTAGAACAAAATTTTTTCCTAGGAAAAAAGTGGGAGATACAAGAAAGAATGAGAAATAAACAGAAGGAAAATCTAAACATTTGTTATGGGAATTAATAATTGTTATAATGTCAACTTCCGGCCAAGATGGAGGTGTAGGTAGACACACTGTTCCTCCTCGCACAACCGAAAGGACAACAACGAATTTAAAAACAAACAACAACCAGAACTGCCAGAAAATCTAATGGTATAGAATTCTAACAACCAAGGAGTTAAAGAGGAAATACTCACCCAGACCGGTAGGAGGGGTGGAGACAGGCAGCTGGGTGGAGAGGACTTGTAGTGAGGTGGTAGCTGGTGGAATGGGTGGTCCCACATTCGGTGTAGATAAACTGGGAGGAACTACCGGGGAGCAAGCCAGACCCGCCACCCAGGGCTCCAGTGGGAAAATAAAGCCTCAAACCTCCTACTGAAAATACCTGTTGGGGTTGCAGTGGTGGGAAAAACTCCCAGCCTCACAGGAGAGTTCAGTGGAGAGACCCACAGGGTCCTAGAACGTACACAAGCCCACACCTGGGCAGATCAGCACCAAAAGGGCCCAATTTGCTGTGGGTAGTGGGGAAAAGTGACTGAAAGCCAGCAGAGAGCAGAGCAGGAGCCACTGTTCCCTCTTGGGCCCTCCCCCACATACAGCACAGTGACATGTGCTGCCCTGGTGAATACCTGAGGTTCTGCCCCTTATATGTAACAGGTGTGCTGAGACTAAAAATATGGCCCAAATGATGGAATAGATCAAAGCTCCAGAAAAAATACAACTAAGCGATGAAGAGATAGCCAGCCTATCAGATGCAGAGTTCAAAACACTGGTAATCAGGGTGCTCACAGAAATGGTTGAGTATGGTCACAAAATAGAGGAAAGAGTGAAGGCTATGAAAAGTGAAATAAAGGAAAATGCACAGGGAACCAACAGTGACAGGAAGGAAACCAGACTCAAATCAACAATTTGTAGCAGAAAGAAGAAAGAAACATTCAACCAGAACAGAATGAAGAAACAAGAATTCAAAAACTGAGGAGAGGCTTAGGAATCTCTGGGACAGCTTTAAATGTTCCAACATCTGAATCACAGGGGTGCCAGAAGGAGAAGAGGAAGAGCAAGAAATTGAAAACTTATTTGAACAAATAATAAAGGAGAACTTCCCCAATCTGGCAAAGGAAACAGACTTCCAGGAAGTCCAGGAAGCTCAGAGAGTCCCAAAGAAGTTGGACCCAAGGAAGCACACACCAAGGCACATCATAGTTACATTAGGCAAGATTAAAGATAAAGAATCTTAAAAGCAGCAAGAGAAAAGGTGACAGTTACCTACAAAGAAGTGACCATCAGACTGTCAGCTGATTTCTCAAAAGAGACCTTACAGGCAAGAAGGGGCTGGAAAAAAGTATTCCAAGTCATGAAAGGCAAGGACTTACAACCAAGATGACTCTGTCCAGGAAAGCTTTCATTTAGAATGGAAGGGCAGATAAAGTACTTCCCGGATAAGGTCAAGACAAGGAGTTCATCGTCACCAAGCTTTTATTATACGAAATGTTAAAAGGACAAAAGAAGAAGATTAAAAATACAGACAGTAAAATGACAACAAACTTACAACTATCCACAACAGAACCTAAAAACTAACTAAATGCACTAAGTAAACAACTAGAACAGGAGCAGACTCGCAGAACTAGAGATCGCACGGAGGGTTATCAGCGGGGGAGGGGAGAGAGAGGGGAACAGCACAGGGAGTGAGAAACATAGATGGTAGGTACAGAACAGATGGGGCGGGGGGTAAGGATAGTACAGGAAATGGAGAAGACACAGAACTTACATGGGTGACCCATGGACATGAACTCAGGTGGGGGAATGCAGGTGGGAGGGGGAGTACAAGGTAGAGGGAAATAAAGGTGAGAAAAAATAAAACAACTGTAACAGCATAATCAATAAAATACATTTAATGAAAGAAACCGAAAAATAATCATTATAATGATATGGGAGATTAGACCAGGGCAGAATTAAAATACTTCAAATTGACAACATATCAGTCATAAGCTTTCCTGTCTGGAATATATAAAGAATTCTAGGGACCAACAAGAACAGGAAACTGAGTAAGGAACGGGAGGGGCATTTTACAGGCCGGTACGTCCAAGTCGCCGGTGTGATTAGGGGAAGGTTCTCAGTCTCACCAGTGATCATGGAAACGCAGGTGAAGTTAAAGCCCGGTAACAAATAACATGACACTCGACACAAAGGCTGAAATGTAAGAGATAGGCAACCGCAAGCGTCGGTGGGTTGTGGGGCGGCACTGGGACCCCGACACGTGGGTGATAGAGGAGCCAATGGACTAGACTGCCCTGGCGAGCCATGTGACATTGTCTCCTAACTAAACGGGTGTGTACACGCGGACCCAGCCATGGACTCCGGCACCTCCCCCCAGACAGGCTTGCCCCGGCAAACGCCCCATGTTCATAGCAGCATTTTGGTTTCCTCTGAAAACCAAATACTTGTGGAGGTGTACACAGAAATGAAGCATGGTGTATTTGTAAAATAAAGCAAACACAGCTAGGTTCATACCGTGGACCCCACAGTTTGGAAAAGGAGCAAAGTACAGCTCTGTTTCAGGCAAAATGCGCAGACGGATCTTCCGCCGAAATATAAACAACCTACAGAGATGGCAAAGGGGCCCGGTCTCTCCAGTCAGCACGGCTGAGGCTGCAAGGAGCTACACACTTCGCCACTGACCTGGCAAGCATCTGAAGCCCGACCACACCTGCTTGCGGGGAAGTGGCAGATGGAAGACAAACGGGGTCTGTTGCCCGGGGGAGTGTCCCTGGGCGCAGCCCTGGTGAGACCGTGGCCGTGTCTGGGAAACGCGCGCACCTCGTGGCCTGCAGACCAGCAGTTGCACTGTCAGGCGAACGTGCGCCTGAGGTGCCTGCACACTTGGTACAAGAATGCTCACAGCCGTTTCATTTTTTCACCCTAGGGAAAGAAAAACCCTGGAAACAATTCAAAAGTCCACTGACAGGATCTGGATGAATAAATGTGGATATATTTACTCAAAGGAATATTATACACAGCGTTGAAAATGAATGCTGCATTCTGGAGCTGCATGGAAAACACGCATGAAAATTGTCATTTGAGTGAAGAAACATCCAGCGTGCAAGACGGCGGCGGGCTGCCCTGGGGCGCATGCGTCGGCTCGGGGCAGCGAGCCTCTCCGTGGAGCCCCTGCTGGAGAAGGGGCAGGGGGTGAGGGGGCCGCTGCGAGCAGGGCCGCTCGGCAGCTGGGGGCGAGCTCGCAGCCCACCAAGGGGCCCGGGACGCAGTTCAGAGTGCAAGTACCACACCGGCCTTACTCGGCTGCGCGCGGGCAAGAGCGCCCATCACCGTCCGCTCCCCTTCGCTTTTGCCCCGTGTTCTGAGATGTCAAGTACATGCTGTTCTACATGGGCCTGTGTCCAGACCAGCCTGAAGTAGCGCTGCACAGATTCAGTTGTGTTTTGCCTCTTCTTTGTGCTTAATTGTTTTAACCGCAGTGACACCTATAGCATGAAATTACCGTTTTAACCATTTTTAAGGGCACCGTTCAGCAGCATGGAAGACATTTATGTCGTGGGGCACTTTCCACCATCCATCTCCGGGATGCTTCTCACCTCACAAAACTGAAAGCTCCCCTCCCTCCCACCTTCACTCGCGGGGACCCTGGTCCACTCCCAGTCTCCGAGTTCTGCTGCTCTGGGGGCCTCCCGTAACCGGAATCACGCAGTATTTGTCCTTAGTGATCCCTTGTTTCACCTACCACAGTGTCCTCAACCTTCGCGATGTTGTGGCATACGTCTGAACTTACTCCCTTGTTAATAGTAATAGTTCAATATTTGGGTATATGTATACGATTTTGTCTATTTACTCATTTGTTAACAGATTCTTGAGTTGCTCCCACCTGTTCACTGTTGCAAATAATGCCACCAGGAACACAGCTGTACAAACGCCACTCAAGTCCCTCCTTTCAGTTTTGGGGGTATCACCCAAGAGCAGAACTGCCAGGCCACATGGGAACTGTGCGTTTAACAACCCGAGGAACTACCATGCCGTGCTCCCTGGAAGTTGCATCATTTTTTTCTTATAGTATTGAGTTAACACTTTTCTCAAAATCCCCGTCACCATCATCATCACCACCATCACCACCATCACCATCACCACCATCACCATCACCACCACCACCATCACCATCACCACCATCACCATCACCACCGCCACCACCATCACCACCACACTCGTCACAGAAAAGCAGTTCACATTCTTTCTGGTCACTGTGTTTAGGACTCGATCCCTACCCACTGTGGCCAGCTGTACGTTAAACGTCCATCATTTGGGGGATGTCAACACTTAGTAGAAGATCGATTCTCCGTCACCAGTCAGCGTCAAATCGGTTCTTCGGAAAAAGAAACGAACATCTTTTATACCAAAAATACAGTGCAGGTGAGCAAAAATCCCCACTGCTTGCCTGTCCCTTCAGAAAGCATAGTCAGATGCAGGCAGATTTGCAGAGAACCGAGGTCCCCAGTGGAAATGGTCCAATGATTATTAATTCAGTTAGTCTCGGATGTCTGTTTATGCCATTGCTGTAAAAAAAACCACACTACAGACAAACAAGTACAACACAGTTTACATCATAGCAAAGAAAGGAACAGAGTGTACACGTGAAGGGGGAACTTACTGTAAGTTGTTACTCGTCTCTTTCTATTTCTTAGAGCTTCCTGTGAATTTCCGGTCTGCTATCCTGCTTGCTTCTTTCAGTGTTCTAGGCTTCCTTGTTTTTCACAAGTCTTTCTTGGCGCTCCTTGGCATTTGTGACGGTCCCCAGGCTGCAGAAAGTTTCAGCCCCACCCGTGGAGTGGCTCCTGAATTCGGTCTGCGCTCCAACCAGGAACAGGGTGCATGGCCGAGCCCGGTTCTCGAATGCCCCTGTGGAAAACCTGGGGAGGTCCCGCTGCACACCTTCATGTCGCTGAGTTGGGGTTTTATGTCACGCTGAAGGGGCAGCAAGCGTTTAGAGGAAAAGTCAGAATTTCAGTCTCGGTCTGATCCTCCTTCCCGTCCTTCTGATGGAAAATCCCAGCAGCACAGGGGTGACCCGCCCGGGCGGTGCGACATGGGGCCCCACCGTCGGAGTTGGGTTTTTACCTTTAAAACACTTCCCTGTCGGCTCTGCCTTCCCGCCACAATTCACATCGTTTCTGCTGAGGCGGGAAAGTGGGTTCTAAAATAAACAAAGCCACTAGCCTCGTCTGTGAGTGTGTGGGCGAGTGTGTGTTCCATAAAGCGCAGCCCCTGAAGGAGTCGTGCCATTACCTAGTGTTTTATTTACTCCTGAACTAGCCGGCTTGTTAAAAACCGGAACCATGTGAGTGATGCTCCTACAGGTGTTATCAGTAAGACAAAATCCAAGGACCAGCCTGTGGCCCACAGTCTGGGGCCCTCCAGGGGCACAGGGCATTCAGCAGAACGCGGGGCCCGGCTGGGAAAGGGGGAGGGGGAGCTGAGTAGAGCAAGCGGGCATCAGGAGCGGACCCCAGAGAATGAATGGGAGCGAATCCCAGACCCCCGGGGCTGAAAAGCCGCAAGCAACGACCCGTGCAGCCAATGTTAGGAAGCCTCGAACTCAGGAAGTGGGTTATTCAAAGTGGCGGCACTCCCCAGGGTGGCTTGGCACTGAGAGGGGGTTTCGCCTGGGCCACGTGGCCACCCCCAAGGGGGCAGAGCACTGGGTGCGCAGGGCGTCTCCGGCCGCCGAGGGCGCGGCTCTGCAGGAGGCCAGGACGCAGGCACGACCACGGGGGTTGATTGAGTGTGTCCCCTGCCCCAGGGTCCTGGCGGGTCGCTCTCCAGGCCACTCCTAGTTCCCGTCCGGCAACCCACGCGGCTCCGCAGACTGCCGAGGGACGGTGCGTGGCTCTCACACAGCTCCCACATCTGCACTGGAAAACCATCTGAAAACTTGGTTGTTTACCCAGAATTTATCCAAATCCCGTTCCTTGGACGGTCTCACACGATCGCCTTTCTCCTGAGACCCTCTGTGGTCCTAGACCAGCCAGAAATACGAAGGGGGCAGCCCACCCACGAGTACAAAGACATACGGTGTTTAACATCAAGACTCAAAGCCCTACTCTCTTGAGTCTAAGAAATGACGGCATCGGCCATGCCTTCCTCCGAGATCACAGTGAGCACTCCATCGTCCCCATTCCGTCGTCCCCATACACCGAAGGCTTCTCCTGGGGTCGGAGGAAGGTCACACTGCAAGGCCTGCAAGGATCCTGGGGCTCCTGGGAGGCGGAGGGGCAGGGCTCCCAGGAGGGGCCCACACTGCCGGGCTTAGTTCTCTGTCACTCCTGTCACAGACTGCCATCGTCCAAGTGGCTTAAAGCCACATTTCTCTTCTAGTGCTGAGGTCGGAGGTCTCAGATTGAGTTGAGGTCAGGACTGCATTGTTCCCACAAGCTCCGTGGGGAACCCCTGCCCCTCCCGGCGTCTAGAGACACCCCATCCCTCGGCTCATGACCCCTCCGTTGTGTTGCGTCAAGCTCTTGCTTCTCCTGTCACCTGTCCTACCACTCAGCCACCTTCTCCTGCCCATTTCCAGGGACCTTGTGGTGACACCAGACCCAGCCCAAGAGCTCGGGACCATCTCCCCATCTGTGACTTCAGCACATACACAAAGTCCCCTCTGCCACATGCCGTAGCATTCGCAGTTCTGAGGACGAGGACGCAGGCATATTTAGGGACCCGTGACTCAAATCTGGGCTCCAAAGCCCAAGCAGCATGTCCCTTGGTGTCTCCCCGAGGGAGTGGGAAGCGAGGCCCACAGAACTGTGTGCCTGGTGTTTGCTGGGACCCAGGAGCCCTCCGGTGTTGGGGAGGGGGAGACCGCAACAGGTCCAGGCAGTGGACTGTCACTCAGTGATGGGAAGAAATGAGGTCCCACGTCCAGAAAGGACACAGAGGACTTCAGTGCCCACGGCTGAGTGACAGGGGCCGATCTGAAAGCTGAGCACTGCATGAGTCCCACTCAGTGACGTTCCAGGTGTGGTGACAGTTTGGAGATGGTGCAGGGCCTGTGGGGGGGGGGACAGGGGGCAGGTGATGAATGACCAGGAGGGTGCAGAGGGTCCTCAGGGCCGTGAAGCTGCTCTGTGTGACACAGTCATGGGGACCTGCTGTGCCGTCCTCTAGACCCACTGAGTGGGCCGTACCCGCTGTGAACGAGGCCCATGGACCGTGGGCTCTGCAGCTGTAACACACACACCAACTGGGGGTGAGTAGATGGGGGGCCGTGCATGAGGGGCTGGCCGGGCTCTATGGGAAGTCTCTGTGCCTTCCCCTCAGTTCGGCTATGAATCCAAAGCTACTTTAAAAATAAGGTCTTAATATTTTTTATCTATTACTAAACACATTTTATAGTAGCCTCCATTGAAGGCATTCCACAATGGTTCAATATAAATTGCATTTTATTTATTTGAAAATGTCAGCATGTGCATAAGTGTGTTTTCCTTGTCCAAATAAAGACAATGGGAAGGAAGGGAGGGAGGGAGGGAGGGAGAAGGGAGGACGGGAGGAGGGAGGGAGGGAGGACGGGCCGAGCTAAGGCACCAGCTCTGACAACGCACTGACTCTCTGGGAGCCGACAAGAGCTGAGACCCAGAACCCTGATGTGAATGTCAGGCATTGCCAGTTCTCTCTGTTTCTCTCTCTCTCTCTCAATCTCTCCCTCCCCACCCCCAACCCCGAGGGGGAGAGGAGTGTGACCCAGGTGGGGGCAGACGCTGCCTCTGAGCCTGGCGTGGCTGAAGGGCCTGCTCACACCACGGAGACCGACAGGCTGCAGGGGCAGCTGGCCCTTCTGCCCGGGTCCGCCGGCATTCTGGCTCGCTCTGGATGGCCTGCCTGGTTTTCCTCAGCTCGAAGGCACACACCCACTTCTCCGGGCCTCAGTTTCCCTGCCCAAGAAAAGGCAGGCGCAGCCTCTAGCAAGTCGGGGACATCGGGAGCAGTGACAAGGCGGCCTGCTGGCCCAGTGCTGAGCGTCAGTTTCAGGATCAAATGATTCCCCCATGGAGTCATTTTTCTTCCCCTCTGGTGACACAGGCCACAAGCAGGGAGGGGCAGGTTCCTGCAGTGACTAGCAAAATAGATTATGGAGACAGCCACTTACCTTGTTTGTCATCCCAGCACAGCAAGGCTGCTCTGAAGTCCCCAAGAAAAGGGGCGGTCGCGTGGCCTTTACCGCTGAGAGAAGGTTCAGGAAACACAGACGCTGGGGCAGGCATGAAAACCCTTCCCTGCCCGTCTCACTCACTCTCTGGGTGAGACTGGGAGGAAGGGAGGGCATTGCCCCCACCCCCAGGTCCATGGAACCCGAGGACGTGGGGTCAGGCCCATGGAGACCGCAGCACCGACGCGGCGCGGAGACCAGCTGTGTCCCAGACCCCAGAGCCAGGTAATAGCACAGGGGGAGAAAAGATCCTAGCCTCTCTCAGTCTAGCTGTCTGTGCGCGCTTCCAGCACAGAACCTGGGATCTTTGTGTGCGCGTCTCTATGCCGGTTTACCGAGTTAACACATCGTGTTTGAGGCCCTCACTCCCCGTGACCCACCCCTGCCCCACCGCTGTGGACGGGTGACCTGACTTTGTACACTCGCAGAGACTCGTGTGAACCAGGCTACTGGGTAAGGAAGGTAAGTCTCTTTCTCCTTTGCTACACCTTTCTTTCAATGCCTCTGAAAAGAAGTTATGTTCCAAAAATAGAAATTTAGACAGGAGCAGAGAAGCTACCTTTCCCCTGAGCATCCCACCCCACACAGGCGTGGCCACCTGGCCCCAAGGCGATGAGGTCGCCCGGGTAACCCAGACACAGCCTCTGCAGTGGGGGCAGTGGTCCCCTGAGAGTCCCATGACAGCGCCACCCCAGGGACACATGGACCCCATTTCTCACAGCCCCAGAGCTGTGGGGGTGAGTGCGCTTCCAGGATGGGTTGGTGACAGCGTGCGGCGCTGTGGGAGGGGTCTGCTGGGCTGGCCATGGCCCCCAACCTGCCTTCTCAGGGTCTGACCTTTGTCACTGGGATTGAGAGCGAGCTGGCTTCAATCTCCCTTGCAGGTGGATCTCCATGGCCCAGACCAGAGGGGACAAGCCAGAGCCCTGCTGGGCTCACTCGCGCCCCCCCCCCCCCAGTCACGTTGAAATGAAAAACTGACAAGGCATCTGGGCCCAGGTGGCCTGTGGTGCCAGCGTGACAGCCAGGTTGGGTGCAGCAACATTTCTCTGAGTCCAGCTCTGGGAGTTCCTGGCGACTCTGCCACCACTGTGACTGGTATTGCTCTGCCCGTGTCCCCAGCACTCAGGGAGCTGCATTACAAAATGATTTGTGGTAACAGAGTTGGGGAGATGCTGATTCGGTGCCAGGACACGGCGTGGCAAGTTAGGAATAATGTATGGAACGGGGCGTCCGGGACCGACCCGCCGTGGACACACGTGGTACAGCGGGCTGGGGCTGTCCCCGCTGCCCAGTGCCCTTCCTCGTCACCTGATGCACAGACAGCCAGCTCATCCACAGCAGCCGCCCAGAGAACCACTGTGAGTCCCGAAGTCGCAGATAAAATACAGCCGGCTACCGAGTGTGCCGTTAATTAGCAAGTGAGGGGTACAGGGGCCAGGAAGATGGATGCCCGCATGCACAGGGCCCCCGGGCCCCCTCCATGTCATCGGACCCATTCACCTTCAAAAAGACCAAAAATAAACACAGCCGTCCTTTTACGGATGCTGGAACTGGGCCGCTTATCACATTTTGAAGGTGAGGGCACTCGGGCTGGAAAACAGAGGGGGCCGTTTCCGACCCCTCTATCCCAGCTGTAAGACAAAGGGAGATTATCACGGAGCATTTCCTGGACAGGAAAGAAAAACTGGCGTTAAACGTTTTTGGTTTTTATTTAAAGAACTCCTTCAGTATGAGTTGCATTTTTGGAAATGTTAAGACCCCCTGACAGCGAGTCCCCAAAAGCATCTGCATGAGCTGCGTGGCCGTGGCCCCTGTCCCGGAGCCACCCCCTCCCTGCCCTCCTTCCACAGATGTCCACGGAACGTGGCCCACACACACACTGCATCCTGCAGCTCCCACGGCGAAGGTGGGGGGCCGGGAGCAGCCCGGGGCTGCGGCCGGAGTGCGAGTCCCCGGTTCAGGCAGAGGGCCCCATCGCACCGCACCGGGATCGACACCCTGGCCAAACATCACGACGGTGCCCGAGATTCAACAGAGGGAACGCATGGAGTCCCTGTGAGGTTAAATCGGCCTTTTACGGATTTCAGAAACAGGGTGATTGGCATGGTTTTGGCGCTGTTAAACAAGTCCTGGAGCCATCCCCTCCCGTGGCGCGTTTGCTGATGTCGGAAACCAGGTGTACGGCACAGTGATCGTCGACACAGATGCTGAGTGTTCGAAATCACCTTAGTCCGCGTCTTAGCGGAAATTCTAGAAAGCTGAGTGGAGGGCTTCCCTATGCAGCCTGACCAGGCCCTGAGCCCGCGGGTGTCGGCGACGGTGTACATCAGAAAAAGCGTGTGTCCTTACATTAATGGCATTTTGTTCTTGAATGACTGCTCGCCTTTAACAAGCTCACTTCCTGTCGGGCCCAGTCGATGACGGACTCCAGGTGTGCAGGCATTAAGTGTCTCCACGCTCTTCTGTGAATCGGGGTCTGCAGCATCGGCGCCAGCCCGTGCCGTGCTGCTCATTCACGCGCACTTCAATTTTCACGGCCGCCGAAACCCCACCACAAGGGCTCTGTGCGTGTCTTCTACTGCTGTCCTTGTGAGACTGTGCTCCTCTGTGTCCCTGACACCTCAGGGCTCCGCAATTATTCCCTAAATGGCCAGCAAGGTGCGTGGCGCTCATGAGCTGTGGCCTGTTTTGAAAAGTGGGTGCCTGGGAGGAGGACTGCAGTGCCAGAGGTCTGGTGCTCACCACGGCGCCTGGAATGACAAGGGTCTGAGTCTGTTTGGCGAAGGACACACGAGTGAAAACGTGCTTTCTAAACGGTGGCCTTCCACGGAAAACCAGGCTGGATGTTACAGCTGCTCTCCCCCGTGAGCTGTACGGCTCGGGAGGGGAGCGGAGAGCCCGCAGGAGAAACGTGGCCTCGGGCTTATTCTAGACAGGGCAGCCCGCCTCCTGCCGATTGGGAGGCTCCGGCCCAGGAGCCTCCCAGACGTTTCCATCAGACACTCGCTTCCTTCCCGGGGAGGCCGTGTGCCAGCGCAGGCCCCCGGGTGGGAGGTACCCCTGTGGTCCTCCAGCCCCAAGTGGCTGTCCGAGGCTTCTAGGGTGAGAGACCCAAGGCCCACTGCTTGGGTTTTCATCCATCCCCGTCTCCAGCCGGTTTAGCTGCCCGAATTGAGTCATGTCTTTGAAAGCTCAGCCTCTGGAATCGGGGAGGGAGGGAAGAACCAAACACGGCCCCTCTCCCCATCCCAGATCCTTCCCCCGGACCCCATGTCTCCCTGCCACCGTGCAGGACAGAGCTGGGGGCGGAGGGAGGACAGGGCTGGCTCCGTTCCCAAACACAAGCAAACACCTTCCCAGCAGGTTCTACACAACTGCTAAACAAAACCCCTGCGAAGGTGTTTTTGATGTAAATTCCAAGCAGCGGTGACCCTGTCTTTTTGTGAGGAAATAACACCATTTCCTCGAGGCGGCGTCTAGCGCTGGGATCTCAGATCTGCAGCGGCATCACAATGGCCTTTCTTGTTTACTAAAAAGCCGGTCTCCCGACTGCCCTGTCACACCTCGCTATTGCCTGGACCGCAAGGACTGTGGCAGGAGCCGAGTCCCATTCCCACCCACGGCCGGCGCAGCTTCGCTCCTGGGGGCCGAGAGGAAAGACATTTCACAGTGCTGGGCACCCGCGCGCGAGAGGGGCCACCAGGACTGGCAGGGACTGCGCACAGCAGCCCGTGGGTGAAAATGAGTCGGGGAGGACAATGTCTGAAGCAATAAATTAACACACGGCGGGGGGGTGGTGGCTTCATCCTGTTCTGCCCAAACCCTACCTGACACCCATTACTGTTGTGGGAGGCGGGGCCCAGGGAGGGTACCTGAGTGAAAATGAGCAATCCCCCCCTGGTTTGAANAGGAGCTGAGTCCCATTCCCGCCCACGGCCGGCGCAGCTTCGCTCCTGGGGGCCGAGAGGAAAGACATTTCACAGTGCTGGGCACCCTCGCGCGAGCGGGGCCACCAGGACTGGCAGGGACTGCGCACAGCAGCCCGTGGGTGAAAATGAGTCGGAGAGGACAATGTCTGAAGCAATAAATTAACACACGGCGGGGGGGTGGTGGCTTCATCCTGTTCTGCCCAAACCCTACCTGACACCCATTACTGTTGTGGGAGGCGGGGCCCAGGGAGGGTACCTGAGTGAAAATGAGCAATCCCCCCCTGGTTTGAAGCCTGCCACAAGGATGTGACGTGATTCTGCGAAGGACCCACAGGGCTCAGCTGGCACCCGCATGGCGGGTTCCAGGTGGCCTGTCCCTGGGTTTTCCTCTCACCCAGTTTCATATCTATGGCAAAGCAACCCCCAACATTTAGGAAAACCATCGAAAACGTGGATCCCCGATAAAACTTATCAATGCATTTCCTCCTCCAAAATATAATAATTCTGCAGGTCTCGCTTCTTCTCTCTCCAGGTGTCTGACAGCCGAGTTGGCGACAACAGTTGGTGAAACGAAAGATAAGGAGCTAGAAGCACCCCCTCCGGGCCTCTCTGCTGGGACCGAGAAACCAGCTCTGCCTTGTCGCACCAAGTTCTTCATCTGCGTGCGTTCTTTGAGACATACCTGACCAAAGTCTGAGTAATTTTTCTCGCACAAACATTTGTGACAGAGCCCCGGAATGCGTGCCCCCACATTGAATCTGGAAGCAGATTCACATTCAGATTGCGTTGAGTGATATTTCTCTTCTCGGTATTTTGTTTGGCATATTTCACGGTCAAGGTCTCCGGAGGTAAGACTCCGAAGTGCACATTACTATTATTTTAAATCGGTAAGAGCCGCAGGAGCGCCGTGCCGCACGCGCTCGGTCGGACCTTCAGCACTTTCAAAGCAGAAGCAAATTTGAAGAATAACGTTCGTTTCTCCCCATCAGGTTGAAAATAATGCATTTTTTATAGACACTCCTTTCTTATTGTTTGCAGGGAATATCCAGGCCAAGCAATGAATCTTACAGTTTGATGCTTCTTGCTAAATAGAAGGTTAGCCCCTCAAATGAATGCTGTACAGTGTTAACTGTGAAGTAAATTTTATCTCTTCAACTAGACAATATGCTCTTCTGCCTCATGCCTTACCTTTCTGTTTCTAAAAACTGCATACACATATTTATACTAAGAATGGGACTGTGGGACTGTGGGCGGATTAACAGAATCACAACAAGTGGGCAATTTGTGTCACCTCCCATTTTAACCAGAAATGTTTAGCCAGAAATTGAATTTCTAGGGTGTTCTTTTGCTATTTTTTATGAATGTGCTCAAATAGTTTTTCTATCAGTAATTTGAAAAACACTTACTGCTTTTGCCCAAAATATTTTAAATGCTCACTGCAGCCACTATAATGTAGCTAGTTAAAAATCAGATAACTAAACACACAAAGATAGACCAGGTTTTTTTCTTTTTCTTTCTTTCTTTTTTTTTTTTTGCGTTTGTCCTTCAGAGACGGGAATGTTAGCACAGCTAGAGCTGTGCAGATTGCAGTCGGTGGCCTGTCTGTTTCCTGCTGCATGTGAAGCCCACGCGTGCTCTGTTCGCCCCTGCCGTGGGCAGGGGCCGTTCCGGAAGGACAGAACCGCACCCCAAGCCCTGATACCCGGAACTTCTGCCCGGGAAGGCTCGGCAGCCCCGGGAAGGCTCGGCAGCCCCGGGAAGGCAGTGCTGGGAGCAGAAGGATGACACATCCTCCACAGCCATAGCTCATCACAGAGCGGAGTCACAGACAGGCGAGCGCCTGTCCCTGCGGTGACGAGCACAGGCACCTCCTTCGACAGGAGGAAGAAGTCAAGTCCCGCTTCCCAGCAAAGGAGCTTTGCAAGGGGGGTTGGCTTTTCAAAAGTTGGTAACATTTTGTGGGCTACAGTTTCTTTCCTCCAAGACGGTCTGAAACGCCACATGTTTACGGACCTCACATTTTTTTTTTTTAATGTTTTGAATGAACAGAGCCAGGCAGCTTTGCTACTGGGGCTCCTGGATTACCTCAAGAGGAGGAAAAGGAGGGGTCATTCCTGTGTGCAGGGCCTTCTCCCGCCCTGGCCAGGCGCCCCTGGGCTCCTCCTGTGCCTGGGAGCAGCAAGCTGCAGCCGGGAGCCAGGTGCTCCACCTGGGGTCGACCACTGGTGTGTGTGTGTGTGTGTGCATCTGGGTGCGGTGAGGGGGGGGCATGAGCATGTGTGAGTGCACCTGAGTGTGGGTGTGGGGTGTGAGTGTCGGTGCACGTGCGTGCCTGTGGGTGCCTTTGCTTCTCACACATCTCCTGCTGCTCCCAGCCCCTGTCCTTGCTTCCCAGAGGCAATTTTGGTCCCAGACAGGCATCATTTATCCCTGCTGCTAGTTCCTCCGTCCCTCCCCCCGCTGGCAGATCTGATGTGTGGGGTTCGTCCAAGGATGCTTGATAGAAAACGAGGAGCAGCCCCCTTCCGGCTGGATGAAGGCTCGCTGCGCACACACATTCTTGAGTGACTTGCTGTCCAGAGCTGACCAGACAACCTCCCCCCGTGCAAGTCCACACGGGACCTGCATCCCGCGGCGTCCATCAGAGCCAGTCCCCTCCACCGCCGAGTGTGGTGCAGAGAGGGGCTTGTGAGCCACCCCCCCCCGCAGTGAGGACGCCGTGGCAGTGCCTGTTCCAAGAAGGACCTGGACGCGTTGTCCCCCCGGCCTCACTCCCGGCCACAGAAATGAGCCCCACGTCCATGTGGGAGACGCGTGGCCATCGACTTTCTGAATACATTTCACGACGTTGATTTTAAACACTCTGCCACTGTTTCCCTATGGCTTGTGTGCCTATCGCGCTCATTTAGAGGCCCCAGAACTCACATTGAAAAAACCAACTGACTGTTTCTGACTTGCTGATTTCCCACGAATAACAGGGAAGATGCCAGTGTGTTGGGGAGAAAACGTCTAGATGTGATGTGAAGTGAACGCACCCCAGCAATGGGCTGTGGAGAGCCCAGCACTGATGTGCTCAGTTCGGTTGTCCCCCACCAGGGCTCCGGTCCCCCGATGCTACGTCCCAAACAGAGCCAACTCCAGGACCTGAACCACCGTGTGCTGGCCTGTTCCTGACACAAGGAATAGGTACACTTTGCAACTTCCTGCCCGCAAGGGCCTTGCATCTGGAAGACACGCCACGTGGTCGAGAAGAAAAGGGTGCCCTGTGGCCTTTAGTGACTTATTTAAACCTCTTTCTCTTTGAAAATCTTCTCAGTAAAATGTGGGCTCGTGGGGAGCCATGAAGGCCTGGCTCCCAGTCTGGGGCCACACTGAAAAAGCAGCCCAGCCAGTTAATAAGGCCCCGTGTTCCCACTTTACGTGCAAGCCACCCACTTTCAGACAATGGATTCAGGGGCCTGGAGGAGCCGGGCTGCGTTAACCTGCAGAACACTCACATTTCCCGGCCAGACTGTTCCAGGGCGTGGGGACTCTTCGGGAGGTGTGCCTGCATTGGCATCTCCGACACCAAACCCCCCCTTCTCAGTGAGATAAGTACCGAGGGGAAGTATAAAGGGGAAAATGTGCAGCTGTGGCCCTCGAGGCTCTGTTCCAGTGGAGGCTGTATCGTATTGTGTGTCCGATGGCTACAAACTTCCTGTTTTATCGCCCTTAAAATTCTAATTCGTCTCTACGTGTCAGGGCTCTGGACCAGGGGCAGCAGCTTGGAGATGTGGACGAGCTGGGGCCGGGGCTCAGGCCTACGGACCTGGGGCCCCGGCCGTTCACGGGGTGCAGGCTGCTTGTGGGGTGCGGGGTGTGGGGTGAACCTCAGCGGGCAGCCCGCACATCCCAGCATCCCCTACTCAGGGCTCGCTCTCCAAATTTCCTTTACACTTTGTTTACTATATATTCCAATAGTGTAATATTAAACAAAAACAGTATGTCCTACGCCAGGATGATTGATTACCGCACCGCCACAAGGTCACCTCCTAGGGACAGGCTGGGTGCAGGAGGGGCTGTCTGACTCCTACAGTTAACACTATATCCGCATTGTATGAATGTCACCGGCAACGTGGTGATTTATTGCTTGGAAGGCTCGGTTCAATTTTTTCTGCCTGACCAAATTGCACATTTTCTAGAAAAAGAAGCAAAAATATTTCAGCACATGGATTACCTCAACTCCTCAATTTCCCCACCAGGGTCCACGGGCGCTTGCGGCCATCCCCACGCTCTGAACCCCCTCCCCTCCCGCCCCTTGTCCCCCTTCTGTTAGATATTTGGCAAAAACGGTCACCGCACTAATGAAAAGGTGCAGCAGGAGATTAAGGGCTTTTTAATCAGATTTCGGTAACATCTGTGGGCCCCGAGTCAGGGCAGCTGTGTGCTCTGTTGCCTAATTTTAGCTAGATTTACTTTGGATATAAAATTGTTCGCCTGGGGGAAACCGGGGTGGGGGCAGGGCCCCGCAGCGGCCTGGAGAAGACCGCGGAGCCAAAACTGTCCCCAAGCCCAGGCAGACAGGCCTCTTCCGCTCGGATGCGTTTTTGTTTTCACAGGAAAGACATGCAGTGAAGCTAAAGACACACTTTTGTTTCAAAAAGAAAAAACCTAGTCAGCCAGACTGAACAGAAGTCTCTCTCTGCACAGGAGCAAGCCATCTCATCCCGGGCGGGGCGGGGGTGGGGGGCTCTGACCATGGGTGCAGCATTTTAAGGCTTATTCTTCCTCGGAGACACCGTCCCCCTTGCATTCCCAAGCCCTCGGGACCCGGCCCACGCTCTATGTAAATACGGGTGAAACAGGGAGACCACACCGTCTAGAGTGGGGGGCATGGGTTTTTAAATGAATTTCCTTTTCCCTTTCGACTGTGTCCTTGTCCTGTTTGGTCTCCAGCTCCAGGTGCCACGGTTCCAGGGAAAAGCCTCTCGGGCGTGTGTGTGTGTGTGTGTGAGAGAGAGAGAGAGAGACAATCACGTATTATTTATTTGGGACTTTTTGTCATCCAAGCTAGATATTCTGCATATTCTGAACCAGGAAAATAGGTCAGACGAGATGTAAACATTTTTGGAGATTTTTCTGGAACTGAACAGGCTGTTGACACGTCTCTGGGAGGAGGGCTGGCTCACCGGGGGGGTTGGGGGGGGCAGTGCTGGTTTGTCCCAGTTCACAGGGCAGGGCGGGGCACATGTCGGAGCAGAAACACAGGGAAATGTGAGCCAGAAGGAGGTTCCCACAGGAACACCCCGCCTCCCAAACTGAGCCCACTTCTAATACAGGTAGTAGGGTTCTACAGAGTCCTTTTTTATCATTGTGGCTTGTCGGCCAGCAGTTTGTTTTTTTTTTAATTATCAAGCAATTTCACAAAATATCCCCAAGTCGGCCAGCGTGGGAGCGGTCCAAGTCACGTCTTGTCCTCTCGCCCCGGTGTGGCCCCTGTGCGGGCGGAAGTGGCGCTCAGGACAGCAACCAGGCGGCACCAGGAAGGAAAGCCCAGGGCCGCCTGGAACCGGTGTCCGCCTGGAGCCTGGGGCAGAATGCGGGCTACAGGCCTGTCCGCCCCGACTTTGTCGCCGTGATTCTGTGCAGGAAGGCAGGACTTAGTCTCTGGATGACGTTCGGGAACAGGTCACCAAATCTGCATTTTGTCAGAAGGCTCAAGCTTTTGCGCCCCCCCCCAGACCCCTTAAGGGACAGAACCCATTGCCAGGGCAGATGCCAAGGACCGAGGGGCGTCGGGCACAGGTTTGACATCGGGTGCTAGCTGCCCCACACCTGTCGGGTGTGAATTCAGGGGACACCACCAACTCCTCCTTTCCCTGGAAATCCACCCAAAATACAGTATGTGGGGAAAACAAGAGAAAAGGAGAAAAAGAGTTTTCAAACGGAGACGACCTTGTGTTGCGACGAGTGTAAATGTGTTAGAAAATGCCCTAAGGGGACGTTCGCACCCACCCTGAGTGCCGCTTGCCTATCTCGATTGCCACAGAGCAGTCACTCTGACACCACAGGGGGCCAGGTGTGGGGTTGGGGTGCCATCGTCTCTTGGAGGTGTTTCCTGTGAAGCTGCCCTCTGTCCTGGCGGTTGAACTCAGTGGGACAGACCCACCACCACCCTTCTGCCTTGGACATTCTCGTCAAAACGTCTGTAATGTTTGGGGGCTGGTCCTGGGCGCGTCCACGATGACCGTTTTGGGGACAACGCCTCCCTTCTTGTGACCTTTGACACTTTGTGCCGTACACAGAGGTTTCCCTTCACTCATTGTACTATTTTTAGAATACTGTATTTTTGAGATTTTTCCATGAGGCCTGTCCACTTGAGACGGGTATCCCAAAGGACCGTGCAAACTGCCCACGTGTTAACATGCAGCGCTCTCCCCGGGGTGGGGGGGACCCAAGTGGGACAATGTCCCTCACAAAGGGTGCGTGGTTCACCACCAGCACCCCAGAGACACGGGCAGCAGGCAGAAGGTGAGGCACCAGATGGGACTCTGGTCCCTTTCTTTCTGCTTCTTCCTGCCACTCCGTGTCAGCCACTTTCGTCCTTCCACCTTTTGGTGTAAGACAGGGTCGCGTGCCTCTCCGTCCATCTTCCTCCGCAGGGGCTGGCAGGGGCGCGCCCCCGGGGCTCTCTAACACGTGCGACTTCCCTGTGAACGCGCCGCTCAGTCAGTGGCCCTGCCGTGGAAGACAGGGGCAGCACATGGTGAGAGGCACAGGGGAGCTGACGGGGGTCAAGCGTGAGCTGGGGGAGAGGAGCCTGGTCGAGGCGCAGGCCGCCCAGAGCGGGCCTGTGTTCCCCTGGGCTTCCGTCTATGGATTTACATGTGTACACCTATTTTTCCTTTTAAAAGCCCCAGGCCAGATGTACTAACAATTCAGATTGTGTTAAGGGGAAGAAAAAGATCTTTCCCACAGCCCATGTGCACACACAAACACAAATCAAGAAAGCCAGTCACATCACGCAAGGCTACGGACGCCAAAGCTCTGGGTTTCTCCATGCCAGAAAGCACCCACGGTCTGTCCCCCGAGGGTGGGGACAGCAGGACTTCCTCGGCCCACGAGGCAGGGCTGCTCCACCTGACAGGCAGGGTCTTTGAGCCTTCAGGGCCCTCTCCAAGGTTCTGGGCGCCCGCACCACCTGGGAAGCGCTGGGTGGTGGTGTTGGCTGCCTCTTTGAACACAGACGGCACTGCATTTTCTCCCAACACCTCCCAGCACTGCCCGTCCCCGTCCCAGTGTCTAGGGCAGCCCCAGATCATAGGTGGATACTGATTGGTCGTTGCCGGGACACCGTTCCTCGAAGTCCCAGGCAGTGTGTCTAAGAATAATGTCAGTACATGGCAGGCCCTACGGGTGCCCGTGGGCAAGATGGGTATTTTGGGATCTCAGATGGCATGGGTAATTCTGCGGCTTGTGGCAGGAGCCAGGCAACCGCTCTGAGAATGCCGTTTTCCGCGCTGTCCCAGGACTCGCCGCAGAAGCCCTGCTAATTAAAGAAACAGGAGAGGAACAAGGCAGCTGTAATAAACCGTGCTATTTTAAAATAATAGAAAGCATCCAAAAGAAATGAATCACAGTGCAAAAACATGAAACCGCATGGAAGCGAGTTTGGAGTGCCTTCCCCAAGTCAGGCGCTAAGTAATCACGTAATTCCTCATTTCCACCGAATTCCTTCAGGTCCCTTATTGGGGACAGCGGGGAGAGTCACGCTTAAAAAATTCAAATGAAAACGTGTCTAAAGATGGGATGTGACACAGTCTCTAGTTCTAGCCACGTCACGAAGGAGTGGATGGGTGTTTTCAAAATGTACCTGACACCCTGAGCAGTGCGAACGCTCTGTTAATTACAAGGCTTGTGTCACTTGGTGAAAGTTTAATGTAATGAAACGTTCGGCTGGACCGCGTGCTGAACGTAAAATAAAATTATTCATTGAAAATCGCACCACAGGCCGCCTACTGTTTCTTTAACAAATGGTTGAACTATCACGGGGTTACAGAACTTAACATGTAAATTGCAACAGAACTTATAATTTCTGATTCAACTCCCTAAAGACTGCCATTGGAGTCAAATAGATGAGTGAAATTTTGCTTCCACGCCATAATAATGCAGTGAAATGGTCAAAATCCTGAACATATCTAGAGTAATTATTAACCCAATAATAATGTATTTCTAGTTATTTAATCAAAGGCATAAAATTATTGATGTCAAGTTCTTCTAATAAAAATGAAGTTTTAAACAGCAGCGTTTAATTTCAAGAGCGGCAGTGCTAGACCCAACCCATTAGGGGACCTTCTCGCGAAGCCAGGGGGTCCAAGGTGGGGGGGGGATCGCTGCTCATATTTCAAGTCAGGACTAGGAAATGGCAGAAAAGGAGTATTTTTCTCCAAAATGGTCTTGAACTAATTTTTAACGTCAACCGAAATTGATCAATATTCCATGAGCTCGACGTGATCTGTGGGTTCAGATGAAAACCACCAGGCATCTCCTGGGGAGCCCCACGCTTCGTGAGGAGGGTGGGTGCCACCTTCCTGCCCCCCCACAGCCATGTCCCGGTGTTTTCTGTTTTGTGCTTCAGGGAGACCTGAGAGGCGGCTTCACATCCCCTGGAAACTAGTAGATTTTTTTCCCGTTGGCTCTCATCCCCGGAATGTTAAAAACCTACTGGCAAGACCGAAACCCCAATGTCCCTATCGTCCCCACTGAGGGGACGGTTGCCCATGAGCCCCCGCAGCTAAAACCTCCTTGGGGCCCCTCTCTGTCTGCATGGGTCTCCCCGGGGCGGAGGTCCTGTGCTTTCATGGGTGGCACAGAAGTCTCCAATGGCCTCTCGGCCCGGGCAGCCATGGGGGGTGAATGTTTCCCGTCCCCGGTCCCCCTACTTCTTGGGGTTTGATGGGACTTGCAGGAGCTTGGCTCTGGCATTTCCGGGAAAATGAAATCATTCTTTAGCCACCAACTAAGAGAGGCCACTGGGGGTGCAGGGTGATCTTCGAAGTCCCCGTCGACCGAAGGGCCCGCCTCCCCCACGCCCAGGTTAGGCGCAGACCCCTGAAAGAGATGGGAGGGAGTTGTTGTTGGTTTTTTTTTGCCTGTTTTCTAAAAAAAAAAAAAGTGCAGTGGGGCAGATAAATAAGAGGGAAAAAGAAAGAAAAGGGCCAGAAAAGGAACAGAATGGCTGGCCGTGGAAAACCAGCACCTGGACATTCAAAGGCCACCTCTCAGCCTGGAACCCAAAGGGTGACATTAGTGACCTTTGTAAACATGGCTACAGCCGTCGGTGCATGGGTGGGAAACCCTTCCTCCCAATGGGAGAAGCTCGCAGGAGCTCGAGTGGGCTGCTCAACACCCCCCCACCCTCAACAGCGATGGTGTGGTACCCGCCCCACCCCCCACTGCGTGTGTCTCAGCACCGCGTCACAGGGGGTCCAGCAACATTCTCACATCTCACCTGAGACCCTGGGGTGACGACGAGGCGTCGGCGACCTGTCTCCTCCACCGAAGGGGGCCCCGCCTCCCTGCCCAGTGTGCCACCTCCTTGGTCCTGTGTCTCTCCCTGCCACTAGCCACCGCCCCCATCATCACCCGAGGTGAGCAGTCACCTCTCCTTCCAACCCAGTGCCCAGTCCCCTGCAGAACACTGTCCGTCCTGCACCCCTGCCATTTCCATGGGGTCTCGTTAACTCGGCTTTCCTCGGGCTGTCTGCTGCTGCGGCTGAGGGGACCGGCGCTGCCAAAGACATACCAGGACAAACCAGGTTACCGTGAAGCCACAGGCCAGTCAGACAGAGGCGCACCCACATGCATAGAGTCACTCGGAGCTGCGGTGACTCGTCGCAGCCCTTCGCGCAGCCTCCAGCCACGGCCTGGACACGCAGCTCTCTGGGCATCGGCACAGTCGAGGAACTTTTAAAACATGTGTCCATGATGCCTAGTATTCATGAACTTCTAACCCACCAGAGGACCTTCGTCTAGACCAGGATAGCTACTTTCACATACAGTAACTAGTTGGTCCGTGGCCACCTGCTCTGAACCAGGGGAGTCAGGGGGGACACAGGAAGGAGGCGGGAGGTCTGAGGAGCGGGCTGGGGGGAGCACGGAGACACTGCTGTAGAGCACTGTGCAAGGAGCCTGGGGCTCTGGGCGCTGGGGGCGGGGGCGGCTTTCGACCGTGGCCCGGGGGAAGGCACTGCCCTGCGGGTTCACTGCTCCCCCTGCAGAGCAACCTTGGTCGCGGCCCAGAAATACTTGACCTGCCCAAACGTCCCCAGCCTGAAGAATTCGGTTAGTGTGCAGCAACGTCCCACGTGTCCTCTGGTGGTGGGATGGCCTGTGTTGGTCGACGACATACCTGCAGACATGGACCTCATGGGCACCGCTGAGCAGCGGGGTAGCCGGCAATGACCAGGGGACAAAGCAAGGGCCAGGCGGTGAGCCCACGTTGCTCTCTGCCCACTGAACAAGGACACCCCCCAGCTGCGGCCACCCCTTCCTGCCGCAGCATTGGCATTGGCGTTGGGCAGGTCTAGGCAGTACCTAGAGCACAAGGTGACATGCCCCCCCAGTGCTTAGAAAACGGGGCCCTGAGGGGCACGGTGCTCCCTCAGGCAGCCTCTGACCCGTGCCTAAGTGCCCCGTGTGACGAAGGGCACCGTGACCTTGGATGAGTGCTGTGGGCCTGTGGCTTTTATGTATCTTCACGGAATGTAGCTTGGATGTGCCGTGCCCCCACCCCCCAGTGAATTAGAACATACGGGGGAAATACTTTAGAAAGCACAGCCGTTGGGCACTGAAGGCCTGCCAGGCCCCAAAGCCCCACCCGAAGTGAGGGCACTGGGAGCCTCGGGCTCTGGGGGGCATCAGGGCATAACAAATGAGGGCAGGGGCCGGGGTCCCAGGATGGGTCTCTGGCCCTTAAAAGGAGAGACACAAAGAGCTTGCTCATTGCCCCGCCCTCTCCACCCAGTGTGAGCACACGGGGTGGAGAGAGCCACCTGCGGCGAGCCAGGAGGAGGGACGAGGGTCCTCTGTGAAAGGGGACCGCCCCAGCGCCCTGCTCGCAGACGTCACTCCGGCAGGACTGGGAAACCAAGCGTCCTCTGCAGAGTCACTGTCGGTGGGTTGGGTCAGGGCCCTGGGGCTGATCCCAGAAAACTCATGTTTACTTCAGGGAGCCAAAAAGCAGGAACAGTGATTTTTGTGCTTGAAATTAGAAAAGCAAACCCGACTTTATGGCAGAGAGGGAGAGAGAAAGAAGAGAAGAAAAAGAAAGGGCGCGGAAGGAGAAGGAAACCATGAAGCTGCTTCTGCAGAGGTGGAGGCCAAGGCACGGCGCTGGCTCCCACGCCCCCCACCCCCACCCCCCGGTGCTTCCGTGCCACCGAGCCCCGACCTCCACGCCACCGGCATGAGCGGCACAGCTACAACACGCCTCTTCTCTGGGCTAGATGAGGCCATCGTGCCGAGTTAAAGTCCTAATTATCAGGTTTTTTCGGGAGTGACTGGCCGAGTTCCCTTGCACTAAAATACACCTAATTTGGCCTTCGGTAGCACTCTTGAGCACACACTGCGCCTGTTCCACACTGCCTTCCGCGCAAGGATCAAACCCCCGCAGGGCCGACGCCTCCAACCAACAGGGAGGCACAGGGCAGGCTCAGCGACGGCTCAAACCAGAAACCTGCGCTGGTGTGGCGGCTCGGTCCAGCTCTGCAGGGCGGGGCACATCACGCCCTCCCATGTGGCCGAGGGCAGGGAAGCCCGGTGGGAATGGCACGGGGACATCCGATCTGTGATTTGTAGGGGACAGGAGCCGGGGAGCCAGGCCAGCAAGTGGGGACCAGAGAGGACCAGAGCCTTCCCCACCCTATTCCAGTAAGCAAGGAGCAGCAGGGTCCAGCCCCCAGTCCCTGTGGGTCCCCCACCGTGGGCTGAGCTCAGCACCTGCTCGTTTGGTCGGAGGGGATGGTAGGAAATTTGGGCAGGCGTGGGCTGGAGCGCAGAACCCTGCTCCAAGCCCAAGAGACCGAACTCACGTCTCTCTAGGGTGACCACCAGTCCTGCTTCCCCCAGGACAGAAGGGTTTCAGGACACAGTGCCCCCTACCCTTTGGGAAGACGGGGGTGGGTGGATCACTCACATCTATAGCAGCGTTTCTCAAAGGCTCCCTGCCCCTCAGAACCCAGATGCCTGCACCTTCTGTCCACAGCCACTGTGGAAGATTTCGGGGTGCAAGGTCTGATCATTTGCATTCAACCTCGGTTGGCCCATATCTGCAAACACCTTCTGAGACTCGATCTCCTAGAGAACCTGACAAAAGCAAGAAAATGTTTATCAACAAGGAGAAGTTCGCGTGGCATCCCCCCCACCCCCGAGCACAGGCAGGTCCCTGGGCTGCACCGAGATGGGTCCCCTTGGTGGGGTCCAATGGCCAGGCAGGGGAGAGGAAGGCTGGAGGTGTGTCCTCAATGCCAGGGTCTTGTGGTGTCCCCCACAAGACTGGAGAGGGCGCAGGCCCCTAAGACAAAGCCTGCAGGTAATTGTTCCCTATTTCCAGCCTCTTGCAAAGCCCCCGAAAGTGAGCGTGAGCCCCATCGAGGGGCACTACGCCAATTTCACAGGAAGAGGAAGCTCTGTGGGGGGATGACCCCACGGGGAGAAGGAGACTGACTTTTGTTAGCTTCCTGCTTGGGCCAAAACTGCCTTCTCTCGGATTACCACACTCGGGACTCGTTACCACCACCCTATTAGGTACATAGCGCCAGATCTGCTATTTAAATAAGACCCCCGGCTCTGTGAGAAGTGGCTTGCCGTAGGCCATAATGCAAATAGAGAGGGAAGCCTGGCACAGTGGAGGCCACAGCCCAGGCCCTCCCCACCTCACACCCCATCCCCCCAGGGTGGGGCCCTTCCAATGCCCGTGCTTTTTGCAGACACTCCCAGCACAGAGGCTGCAGGTCCCACCACTGCGGGGCGAGCCTCCTGCTCACACCCCGGGTTCCCGTCACTGGCCCACCCTCCCCAGGCGCGTGATCGGCTCTGCCCGCCCGTCTGTTCACCCAGGACAGGAGGAGCCACTTCCTGATAGGTTGTCATAAAGACAGCATCAAATAAGTTAAAAAGTAAAAATAAACACGGGGCTTACCACCGAGTAACTGCTCAGTAAGCACAAGCTATTCGTCTGTCTTTACTCCACCATAAAATATACATGTTCAGGGGCCACTGGGCACACAGCATTACAACATGGACACAGATCGCCATGGGCTCTGAGCGAGGAGAGAGCTCATCTGTTTGGTTTTCCGCCCGAGGTGGGCTTCCAGCTGCAATGGTAATGAAATTATATTCCGGGGCTCCAGGCGTCCACCGCGCGGGAGGGCCTAGCTAAGACGCACAATGAACAAACGTCGTCTCCGGCCCCCAGAAACGCTCCCGAGGTGAACTCCCAAGTTCCGAGGCGTCATAACAGCCGCCACATAACCAAGACCTGCCTAGTGCCAGGCACACGGTGTCCACCCCTGATGTCACCGCTTATCACTACAATCTCATAAATTAATCTATCCATTCCCCCATCGGATACCTGCCCAGGCCTTGGACGAGGCGCTGGGGACAGAGGAATGAACAAGAAGCCCCGGCCGCTGACCTGGTGGGCTCACCTTCAACCACAGGAGACGGGGCGGAGACGGGGAAACCCCTGTCCCTGTTCTCCAGTTAACCCTCTACTTCCCGCACAATAAAAACAGGCGCCCGGGCGCTGACTCTGCAGCGTTCTGCGTTTCAATCTTCGCTTCAGAAAGTCTCTGGAGGAAGGGCTGCGGGAGGGGGAGGGGCCGCCTCTGAGGTCTCTTTTCTGCGTCCACCCTGCCCTCACCTGCACGCCGTTCCTTGGCCGCACCTGTGCATCATGACCGCCCCCGCTCTGTATCTAGATCGGAGGAGACGCAGGCAGCAGCGAGCTGGGCTTCGTTTTACCCAGCAGCATTTACTAGAGCAAAGGTAAACTCGGTTTCCCTTTCATAGCGCATTTCACCATCTCCCGAAGGCTCGGTTTGCTATTTCTCTTCCAACGTAAGACCGGGTCCCCTTCCTGAAAGCGTGAGGCCTTTCTTTATGGGGTCTCGGGTCCTCGGCGGCTGCCTCCTGAGGACAATGGGAAGTGCCTTTGTCAACTCGGGAACAGTGGTGGAGGAAATCTCAGCCCCTAAACTCCATTCTTTGTCCGAGTCACCGGGGATACTGGCCTTTGGGGGGAAGTCTGAGGAAGGGATAAGCACACCACCCACCCGCAGTGTAGGCTGGGGGTTTGGACAAGCCGACGCTTTCCTGCCGCTCCCGCAGCAGAGAAGGCCTCCAGCCAAACCCCGGTGGACGCATGTCGCCCCTCCGCCTGGAGGAGCCGATGGTGCTGGGGTTTGCACACCTCCTCCCCCGCCCCTCACTCTCCATTGCCTTCAGTCTCTGTCGGGTGGCCGCCCGGAGCTGGGAGTGACTGGCCCCATTCATGGGAAGCGTACTAATTCCAAGCAATTTGGTTGTCAGTTCTCTGGTGGCATTAATTAACCCGTGGGCACAGGGCTTGCCACATGCCACCCAGCTGTCCCATCAGATGTCGTCCCACCAGACCCTCCCAGTGGTGTGGCTGGGCCCAGGAGCAGCGATGGTGAGGCTGACGGATCCCCGGCGGCGCCTGAGACCCCACGCAAGGACAGAGACACCTCACGGTCATGAAGCAGCTCATCTCGTACACAGCGAGGGAGGGGCTGGTCACCAAACCCCGTTTTGGTGAAATACTAGAAAATCCAACAACCCCAAAGAACGGCCAGACAAGAGCCCTTTGCGTTCGGTGCTGGGCTTTCCCGCTGAGCTGGCACCCTGAGAAGGGCGGACCGGCCACCGTGACCTGCAGCCTGATGAACTGAGAGCAAACTCGGCCATTTCGAGGAAATGACTTCATACATTGGGACAGCGGACGGCAGCTGATCACATGAGTAATGTGTCTCAGAGCAAACGGCACAAAACAAATGTTGCCAGACCCACACCCGCGCGCGGCGCGCTGCGCTTCATGCATGTTCACTGTGCGAACAGGCGGGTTAAAAGTTAAACAGTCGCCTAGGGCTACGAGAGCGCCCGCCGCCCAGGTAGGAAATGGGCTTCCCGACTCCCACACTATTACACTGCGTCTTCGGTGGGACTAGCAGGCACGGTGGGCAGAAATGTCTTTCCTGGAGGGGCCGGCTATTATGAAATTGGGCCGTTTTAATGTCGGGAACAGCCATCTGACCTCCCATCCCACGCCACCCATTTATCACTGTCCAGGCTGGGACTCTCGTGCTCACAAAGACCAGCGGCCGGACGCAGCGCTTACAGGACACTCCGTCTCTGGAGCATGAGAAGAGACTTGGAATTAAAATTCGCAGGGGGAACCCTGGAAAAAGTGGAAATCAGAGGAATTAGCCATTTTGAAAGAGGACACAGCCATGCTGCTGAATGAAGTAACAAAGGCGAGAGAAACAATGCCGGCTGAGATCAAGTTAGTCTATATTTCACGAAATGATAAATGCCTAGGAGTCATGTTTATGTGTAATGAATTACAGCCCTTCCACGCTTACCTTGGTAACATTTTACAGGGGTTGTATTTTACTCCCAACTACCAATTATGTCATCATCCTGGCATTTACCTGGACATAATGATACACAGCCAAGCCATTCTTGTAACATAATTCATCGCTTAAAAGTGTTTGCAAAGCCACACGGCATTCTACATCCACATAATGACTCGGGCATTGCAATAAAATTTTACAGATTAAAGTTTAGTAAAACCTTAAAAATCTTATGCTAGTTTCCGAGCATCTTACGAACCCTAAAGGTAAAGATGTTCAGCTATGCGATGTCCGTAACGACGGGATCACGTAAACAGCACACGGGGCGTGCTCGCCCGGCCCCGCCACGCCTCCTCACCCGTCGAACGGGAGATGGAGGCGTGCCTTCGGAACTGGTAACGGCAGGGCATTTAGACTCCAGTTCCTGCCACAATATTATGTCATCCATTAAAATATGAAAACACACACATACACACCTGCGGGCTTCGCTCTCCCGTAGCCCGGCACTTTCCTTCCCTCGACTTATTAAACTCAGTGAAGAAATCATAACTCTACTATTGGTTTGCATGCATTCATTTTAATTTAGGTTTGAGGAAGGGGAAAAAATCAGATCTTTTTATAAGCGTGTGAGGTCACCAAATTTAAATTAAGGCTCCGCCTGTAAAGCACATTAATAAAAGTACTATACAGAGAGAAATTTAATACGAATGGTTAAAATGCATGGAATTCAGATTTTATTGTCACACAGCTCAATTAAACAAATTGAATTTTTAAGCAACAAAGGGGAATTGAATCAAATTAGGAGCAGAGTGAGACCTGAAAGGGGTCCTTTACAAGGCAGCACGCCGGCCCCGCCAGCAGCGACCTCGCCTCCTTCATCGCCTGGGCAGTGGGAGGAGGCTGGCAGGGCCGCAGCACCAAGAATAAAAATGTTCGCCATCGAAACACAGTTTTTGGCTCCCAATAAATCATCTGTCACTTCATCACAGCCCAGTAGATAATGAGCAATAAAGTTTTCACACTCGGGCCACGAGGACGCAGACACGAGAAATGCAGCTGAGGCCCAAGTCTGGCTTTCCTGCACACGGAAGGAGCTCTGTGTGGAAGCGCCCCTCTGCCGGCCTCTGAGAAGAACACAGAGCCAGGACAATAAACAATTTACTGCATCAAAAATGCAATCACGTTTATTAGTGACTTTAATGACAACAGCATGTGGAGGTCGATATATTAAACAAAGCCTCACGTGCATCCAGACGGACTCTGTGCGCGAAGTCAGCCCGCTCTGGCTGGCACGGGGTGGTCTGGACCATGAGTCGCTATAATTTTTACTGGCATTATTTTAAATGTTTATGTGCATACATCATTCCCCAAATGGCATTTAAATAGCGCTAACATGTCTGCGATTCAAAAATAATATTTATTTGGATACATTCCTGTATACTCCCCCCCCCAAAAATCAATTGAGAAGAAAAAGTTGGAGCTATTAATTCCAAACACCGTGTGCTAACATATTCAGCCTTGGCAGAAGCTGTACAAAGCCTTCACCACAATCACCCCGGACTGTTTGTGACTTTCGTTCGCCCATCTCTGTAAGCTGCACATGGGTGGGCCGCATTATAACCAAAACCAACTGGGAAGAGAGTAAACCCCAGGACACAGGGACGAGAAGGCGGGGAGCAGACTCAGTGTCAACCAGTTGCCCCGAATAAAATGTTCCTTAAAAAATGCACGCTGAAATGGGCACAGCTGCCTCTGGAGCGGTAAGATGACCCCCAAGGTGCACCTTTCCCATGCTGGCCGCCAGGTGGTGGGCAGCAGGGCAGCTCAGGAGACTCTCCTCTGGGCGCCTGCGTTCCCTCTCCTTGCCAATTCGTGTACGTGAGGACAGAGGCCGTTGGAACGCTCCCCGGGGGGTGCCCAGAGACATGCTCCCCGAGGCTCGGCAGCAATGCCAGTTCAGGCTCCAAGCATGCACCCAGGGGTCCCACTGCAGGACCTGAGACCCAGCTCCTCCCTGAAGGGCAGCCTGTCCTCCCCAACAGCCCAGCGTGGGCTGGGCTGGGCACCCACATGAGTCCAACGCCCAACATCGTTTGCTGGAGCCCAGGTCCTGGGGTGGGTCCCAGGGCGGGCCTTGAGGGAGGAGGGGAATACATTATCCATTAGGAATCAGGATCTGGGTTGAGGGTCTTGCTGGGTTCCCGGGCCTGCTGTGAGAGGCCATCTCAATGGACCAAGAGCAGCAAAAGAGTAATGTTTGAAGCTGAAGGAAGAGATCTAAAGGGCTTCACCCCGCCTTCCCGTCCTGCCAGGCGGCGTTCAACACGGTGGCCATGCTCTGCCTTGGACCGTGACTCACGGGGACCTGGGGCCAGGCGGGGGACAGGGCTCCAGAGGTGGTGCTTGCGAGGAGCGGAGGCAACCGGCCCTCCCTCCGGGTGGGGGGTCCAGGAGCCAAGTGCCCAGCGATGGTTTTGAGGGGGATGGATGACTGCGGACAGGCAGGATGACAAGAAATTTAGAGCACGGCCTGCCCTGAACCCGGGGTTCTCCTGCCCAACGTCGCACCGGTGCTCTCCATCCCTGGAACCTGTGCGTTTGAAAGAATGCTGCTTGGTCTGGTTCACGTGTGAACGTGTAATCAAGCAAATTGTAGTGCTTCGCAGATACTGACAAATACCGTGCACAACGGAAAAACTATGCTGATATGCAAATGCAGGCCTCCTCACTGTGTTTTGTGCCTCCTTTCTGCAAAAGGCAAGTCTTTAAAGTCCTCATTTCTCAGTTGCGTTTGTTAAAAGAATGCATGTTAATTACATCCCAACATTCTTCTGACAAGTCACTGATAAGTCACACAATGTAACCCCTAATAACCCCTGCAGCCCATTTTATTATCCCCTGAAGTTAGAGATCCAACACTGATTACGACTGATGGAGGAGTCCACCTCCGTCCGAGAGCACGGGAGCGGAAGTCTCGAAACACCCGGAGCCGGCTTTCCACTAGCTACGGCGGGCGGTGCGGGGGCCGTGTTCAGCCGTTAATTAACAAAGACGAGCACGCTGGATGAAGATCGGAAGAGTCGCACTTTTTGGCGCTGAGATGCATTGCTTCTCCCCGCTCCAGCTGGACCTCGGGGAGCAAGCAGGGTTCGTTTAGCCACAACAGTGGAAACACACTCGCTACAGGGCCGGCCGGGCACCCCTGCTCGTTAAGGCCACTGTTTGCAAGCAAATTTATATGAAAGTATGCAATGTCTCACGCTGAACCGCCCCAGCCTCCGACTGAAGGGTGATTTCACAAACGCCCCGCCACACTCCATCATGCCTTCATTTTAATGTCTTTATTTTATGATTTTGTTGATGAAATACTGCTTTCCCAGTGCTCACAATCCCTCTCAGGCCGCAGGCTCTGGCTAGCTGACACGGTGAGCTGTATTTTACGGCCATATATCTCAGCCCTCTCTCTCCAAGTTGGAGGACACAGTAGCCAAGACGGTTTTTCACTGTAGAAATATATTTTCATATTTATTTATTGATTTGACTAATGTATCTATTTTTCAATTCACATGCTTATGTTTCAATCCATTAAAGTGATTCATGGTCAAATAATATGTTATTGCAAGTACAAAGAGGAGATAAAAACCACGGTACACTCGCCGCAACACCAGAACAAAAATAATAAAAAAACATTGCATGATTAAATATAGTTTTAATCCCCAAAAGATCAAAAAGAAAATGATGTTTTTAATTATTCCACAAAAAGGCATAAAATAAAAGTTTTTTATAAAAAAAAGTGCAATGCAATTACCTATGAAATAAGTTTGCCAGTAATAAATATTTTGTGGGTGTTTCTTAACAAGATTAAGGACTCAGTGTGGACTTAGCGTCAGGCATGAAATTAACAACACAGAAGCTAAAACAGGCCTCCCTCGGCGATTCATGGGGAGACAGGGTGGCGACGCTGACCCGCTCTGCGGCGTGAGAACTTTGTCCCCCGAGAGCCCCGACCCCGTTTCCAGTCGTCCCTCCACAAACCAGCGGCAGCTCTGCACGGGGAAGATGCCGAGAGAGCCAGGATGCTGGGCATGAAGGCAGCGAACTGCACCGGCTTTCCTGACAGGAAGCCGAAAGAGCCAGGCACCAGGTGCTCCGAGAGCCTCATCAAACAGCCGGTCCGAGGTGGCCCAGCCAGACCCTCGCATGGGAAAGACTCCTGGAGGTCTCACCCGGAGGCCCAGGCCCCCACAAGGTTTGTCCTGGGAGCCCCTGGAGCTGCAACAGCGTTAAAACGCCTGGGTGTGCACGCCTTCGTGTGCCTGTGTGCAGATGTGNCCAGTCGTCCCTCCACAAACCAGTGGCAGCTCTGCGCGGGGAAGATGCCGAGAGAGCCAGGATGCTGGGCATGAAGGCAGCGAACTGCACCGGCTTTCCTGACAGGGAGCCGAGCGAGCCAGGCACCAGGTGCTCCAAGAGCCTCATCAAACAGCCAGTCCAAGGTGGCCCAGCCAGACCCTCGCATGGGAAAGACTCCTGGAGGTCTCACCCGAAGGCCCAGGCCCCCACAAGGTTTGTCCTGGGAGCCCCTGGAGCTGCAACAGCGTTAAAACGCCTGGGTGTGCACGCCTTCGTGTGCATGTGTGCAGATGCGTATCTGTGCGTGCTGCTGTGTGCACCCCTGCATGTGCGTGGGCCTGCACTGTGTGTATCTGTGTGTCTTCTGGGCACATGTCTGTGCATGTCTGCACATATGCAAGTGGAGTCCATGTGTGTTTGTGTGTGTCTGCATTGTATTTGTATCTGCGTGTGTCTGTGGGCATGTGTGCCTGTCTCTGAGTGTGTCTCTGTCTGTGGACGTGTGTGCACGTCTGCATGTGTGCGTGTGTGTGCGTGTCCGAGGGTGGATACGCACCGGGAAACAGGATGTCTCAGGACGCACCATCCCTCTGTGCAATTTGCTCATGTACAGAAGCTGAATGCGCCCAGACGCATGTGGGAACACGAAGCCTGAATTAGCGCAGGACAAGGGAGGAAGTCGCTGGGCCACTTGGGGCAACAGCAGCGGCTCCAGGAATGACCTAGCCTGGGGGGCAAGGGCCCGCCGTGGAAACGTGGGAAGAGTAGATGTGCAGTACATTTCGCTAAACCCGAGAATGAAGGACGCGCCCACTCCCTGGAACTCATCCCAGAATCGACATCACAGGCGTTTCAGCACGAGCAGACAGAAGAAAAGGAAAAACCTCCCAGAGTCCCACTCCCTACGAACATCCACGGCCACTCGGGGAGCGCTTCTCCTGTCCCGCTCCTGAGAACACACACTGTGGAAGGGGAGCCTGGCATCTGAGCGCGGGGGCCGGCATAGCGGCCACACTTCACACGGAGTGGCTCACACTGACCCGGCCCACGGCGTCTCCCGAAATTCGGGATGGTTGCCTGGGCCTGGATGGTCGCCCGGTCCATCGCAGTGCGGCTGCAAGGACTGGACAGACCATGGCTGCCTTTCCTTCGTCACTGAAGGCAGTAAAAACTCCTGAAGCCAAATCTCCATTAACGCCTATAATAACCGTATTTCCACAGGATGAAACTTGAAGGAGAATTTAAAATCCTGTGAAATCTCCCGCCAGAGAGGCCATAGTGCACACCTAACCTTCCGCTGGGCCTGTTGGCCTGTACTGTCTCGACAGCAGATATTACCATTACAACATGCTTACGAGTAAGAAGGTTTATATGCAGTTTTATAAGCAAAAACCTATTTCACTTTTATTTGCACTTCATTACAAGTCAAATTTAGAGATTTTAAACTTACTGGCCATTTATCTTTCTTCTCTTTTATTTAACTATGCTTTTAAATCTCCTGCACATTTTTTCTATACTTTTATTTTTTAACTTAATATTTATTAGCTTTTTTGGTTAGTTTTTTTCATGACAGGGAAATGTAAAAAAAAAAAAAAAAAGTAAACTCGTTTCTAATCTCTCTCCAATAACTTCTATTGAGCAATTTGAAACACGTATGTCGGATTGGGACGCTGCTCAGCCTGCCTCCTGCCCACCCGCATGGCCAGCCCCAGCTCTCCGCAAAGACAGTCACTGAAAGTAACGCTTTTTATTCCTGCTGGAAACGTCCTCCTGCACACATACCCCCCCCCACACACACACACCCACACACACGCCCCACACACACTTCCTTCTTTGGGACTCACACTCACTAGGACAGATTACAGCTTTCCCCGTGGGGTCCACACCGTGTCCTTTGTCAGACTGCCTGGTAGCCCGTAACTTACCTCCCGGGCCCCTCATGCTGGATGTGTCGATCGTATCGATTGTCCTTGGTTGGTTTCACGTTAACAACACCAAAATAAAAATACGTGCGTGCGTGCGTGTGTGTGTGTGTGTGTGTGTGTATACAGAGGCAGAGAGGTGGCCGGCAGGAGAGAGCAGGCTTTGGGAGTATAACAATGCATGCCTCAACGTGGGGATTTCTGGTCTATACTTTTCTTAGTGGTTTGAAGAATCATTTACCTACTAGAGGTGGTAATGCTCGTACTGTAATATAGTTTGCAAAATGTCTTCACAATTTGTTTGCATTGTCATTTTTTAATTTGAAAGGACATTTTTATCAATTCAAACTCATCTGCTTTTCTCTCTTGGTTTCTATGTATGATTCTCCACTCTTTCCAAAGCCTTTGCCACAGAAAGGTGGGATAAACTTTTACATGGATTTTTTTCTAGTACTAATTATAGACCCATCCCTAAGTTTAAAATATCAATCTTTCTGGTATTTATTCTTAGTATAATTATAAAGTAAGAATCTAACTTTTTTTTGCAAATGCTTAACTAGGTGCCCCAAACTATTTACTGAATAATCCACCCTTTTCTTTCACCCTAAAATGTCATCTTTGTCATGTCTAAATTATTTATGTTTCTTTCTGAAATTTCTTTCCTGTTTGACTGATTCACTTATCCCAGCACCAAGAGCACACTGTTCTAATCACTCCAGTATTTTATTATCTGGTCGGTCAAGTCCTCTCTCATTATTCTTATTTTTCAAATTTTCCTTGGCTCTTCTCAGCCATTTATTTTTCCAGATGAACTTTAACAACATTTTGCTAAGTCCCACCCCGAATCCCACGGGGACTAGAATTGGATATTCATTGAATTTGCAGATGAATGTGGCAAGAGCTGACGGCCGTCTGCTCCATCGCTGCATGCAGGAACATTATTCTTCACAGTCATTTAAGTCTTTTTTTGTCCCTTGGCAAAGTTTATAATTTTTAATACTTTTCCAGGACATTTTGTAATTTTATTCCGACATTTTGTCTTCCTGATGCTATTGTAAATATCGTTTTGCCTGGAATATATATTTTGTATGTCTTGGGTTGCTGTGTGTTCAATAAAAACCTACTCATTTACACACATTAGTTAAAAGTAAAGTTTCAGTTACAATTGTTAAGCATTCACTAAAATTTTCTTAGTAGATGCAATATGTTTGCAGCTGATTCTTTTAACTTTCAGTTACATCAGCTGAAAACAAAGCTAAATTTATTGCCTTCATTCTGGCCATCACGTGTCCTGTTTCTAAGAGTCCTTTTCCGTACATCGTGCAAGCTAACTAGTCGTTAACGAGGGGCGTCAGAACTACCCTCCTGTGTCAGCCCAATGCAGGAGGGGGTCACGATGCGGCCTGGACGGCAGGGAACTGATGACCTCGTGCAAATATTGCCTCCATGGAAGAAACCTCCCCCTTTCTCCTTGTTCTAACGCCAAGACGAAATGCTACCTCCGATCAAGTCACTTGTCTGCGTCAAACAAGAGAGCCCGGTGTTCAGTCTGGTGCCCTACCAGTGTGACGGGGACAGGCGTCCTTCCAGTGACTCGCTCCTGTTTCCAGGGACCACCACGGAGTCGCCATGCCTCATCCTCCAAAGTCTGGAGTCTCCGAGAATCCCAAGTTCACCTCTCACCTCCTCTCCCTCTGGGTTACATGACAACAAGCAACGCAACTTCTTCAAGCCTCGTGGTCGGAAAAGGCCGTGGGCGAGGAGGAAGTGAGACCCACGTCCGAGTGGTCCGCCCACACGTGCTCAGCAAAGGTGAGAGCTGGTCGTCACTTTGGAACTTGGCGTTCCTTCCGATTCGGCAACATCCTACGTAGGACTCAATCACTTTTGTAGGTGGAATTGACTTGCAGGTTTCTTGACATAGCTTTATCAAGCTTGGATGTCAAGAATCTTCTGTGTTCATGAAATGGCTTCCTGAACAGATTTCCTTCTTGTCCATGCTCAGAAACAGTTTCTATGGTGCAGAAACCCTCTGTAGCTTGAAAGCAGGAAAGAGGTAGGAACCCCACTCGAACCCAGTGGCAACGGTCTCACTTCTCGGTGACAGAGAGTAAATGGCTTTGGTTTGTTTTTAGTTCCACAGGGAGACACGGCCCATTCGGGCTTTTCTCTGGCTTCCACTCCGGGTCAGTTTCAGCCATATTTGTGTATTCCTGGAAACCCGCTGTGAAATCGAGCTCACCAAAGACCTTCAGATGTACTCTCATCACCGCTGTGTCTAGTGTGTGCTTAGGTGGGGTCTCTCACCGCACTTGTGGTGACTGCTGGCACCCTTGGGGTCCCCCGTCTTGTGGCCCATCACCCCCACCTCGATCTTCACCTTCTCATGGCTTCCCCTCCTACCTTGGGTTTCTCCATGTGGCTGATGCCGGTCATATGGGATTAAGAGCCCACGCCAATCCGTCATGGCCTCCTCTAAACTAATCACCCCAGAAATGGCATGATTCCCACTTAACAGCTGTATTCTGAGGTCCTAGGTAGGACGTGACACGTGGGGGCACACTATCTAGCCCCGTGTAGTAGGGATTTGACCTTGACTTTTGCCACGCTACTCTCAAGTCACGGAGCCCAGTACCCTGAGCGGAGTAATCACGTGTCGGCGACGGATTTCACTGGACCCTACGCCGTCTCTGTCCTGGACTGGGGACGTCAACCGGCCAGGAGCACACACACACGTGGCTAATCGGTGGTCTTTAACTCCTACTCAGTGAGCACGTACGCTGCCAGAAATCCTGTGTCAAGGGCAGCAAGAAGGGAAGGTTTTGCAGGGAGAGCGATCCGTGCCTTGGAAAGGGTTAAACTGCAAAAGCAAAGGCTGCCAGTTCATGAAGCCCCCGCTGCCCAGGGACGCCCGGCGCTCAGCCCGAGCAGGACCCCCTCTGAGCACGTCGCGGGCAAGCGCTGGCAGAGGAAGGAGCCCCCGGTGAGCCGGCAAGTCCCCACTCCATCATGAAGGATTGTTCTCTGGTGTGCGGACCAGTGGGGCCGCGTCTGAAACACTTACCATATGTGCCTGAGAAGGGTCTAATTTGTCCGTCTTGAAATTTTGCCTTTCTTTGGAAAGGATAGTTAATTTAAAGTAATTTGTTTCACAGGTGAAGCCTTTTTCCAAGTGTTTAATATATCACCCTTGGTTGCCTGAACAATTAGAAATTGTCACCAAAGAAAAATGCCGCAGTTCATGTAAATAACTGTTTACCTACAGGACTGGGGAGCCCACCGGAGTCGGCACTTTAATGAGGCATGACAGCGGGGAGGGAGCCGGGGCCCCGCTGCATCTGCTCGCGCTGACACGGCTTATGGTAAAAATTGGCCAAAACAACGATTATTTGTTTTTTTCTTGTCAGAAATAATGTAGCTTGAAAATCTTCAACAGGCAACACAAGTCCGGACCATTCGTTACTTCTAATGGCCCGATTGTTCTCCTGGCAGAAATAAAAAATTGGGGCACTTATGCCATTTACCTAAATTTCTAATTGATGCCATGGCAAAGAGACACAGGAGCAGGACAAAAAGGAAAGAAGGAGACGCCGAAGCACGCCATCGGGGTGTATGTCATCTGTCTCCGGGGCCCTCGCGCCCGTGGCGCCCACCGCAGGGGTGCAGATGGCCTTCGCCCAACGCTGCGCGCTGCAGCAGGAGGGGGCCTGGAGCTGATTTGCCCGGACCCTCGGGAAATGGGGCGCTGCCTCGTCAACTAAGGAAAAACAGTCCCACTGAGATGAAGGCCGAGTTACACCCAGCTGGCATTTCTGGAGGAATTTTGACCCCCGCCAGCCACCGTGCGGAAGAGACTGGACCCATGCGCAGTTGACACCTGAGTGGACCCCCGCGGCAGACCCCCCTTCAACGGCTCCCGGGAGCCTCGGGCAGATGAAGAACCACTCGACTGTGTGGAAGGGCCGGGGGCTGCCCACGGCTGCGGGACAAGCTCGGCATCACCGAGGTCTCAGCACCCCTTTGGCTGGGCCCCTGGAGGTCCCCTCGAGGTTTGAATCAGCCCTCTGCACGCAGAGGGGAAGGCCGGCTCCGGGGACAGAATCGGGGCCAATGATGTCGAGGCCGCGACAGAGCAGAGCACACTCTCCCTCCCCGACCTCAGCAGGACCACCCGAGAGACGTCGGAGAGGAAAAAATAACAATAGTGATTTGGGAAAGCATGTGTCCTCTTTAGACACGGCGCCCCTTAGCGCAGTGCAGGTTCTGACATTCTTCAGTTAAAAAAAGAACAAAAACCTCTTTTGAGGATTTAACTCATCCCTGCCCAAATGTATTTGACCTCACAATCCTTATTTTTCCATGAAAAAAAAAATTGTATCTTGCAGAAAACAGGTCTTCTGAGTGTCACCTGCTACCAAGGTGTGCCCTCGTTTGCGGAGCCACCAGGGTGAACGGTGACACTGGTAACAGGGGGTGCAGAGGTGTCCTGGGAGGGAGGCAGGCACTGAGAAGCACCTGCGAGAGTTGCAGGCCAGTGCAGGAGGAGGTGACGAAGGTCATCCTCACACTGGGGAAAACAGACAACACCTGGGCCTCCTTCTGAAGTTCAAGGAATCAGGCCTGACTTTGGATTTACGGCCTCTAAGACTGAGAGGTGACAAATTCCAGTTGCTGGGGCGGCCCCAGGACGCTGAAATGGGAGCAAGCATCTGAGGACAACAACAAGGACCCTCCTCCAAATCCCTGCCTCCTAAGTCAAGTGACAGCCCCTGGTGGGGCAAGAGGGGTGAGCCACACCCTGAGGTCTCTGCGGGGGGGCCCTGGGTGTCCGTGACACTGTGCTCACCACCTTGCAAGGGTGAGAATCTGCAGCTTCATTTCACATGTCTCTGGTGTGGCTTTTCCTGTGAGGTGGGGACAGAGAGCAGCCTGGTTCCCTCCCCAGCAAAGCTGCTTCGGGAAGAAAGAGCTAATACCCATTAAAAAAAAAGCCTTCTCTGTTGGAGAGAAATTACTTTAGCCACCGAAGAGGAACATCATTCACCCAGGCAAGCCTGGGAGCGGGAGCCGTAACACCTCATCACCGACAGACAGACCCGGGCCGGCCCAGCCGGAGGGGGAACAGAATCAATGCCCATGTCCTGAGCCCCAGGGACAGGACCGTCGGAACCACCGGCCGGACCTCCTGGCTCCAATGCCATTGGGACCAAACCCGAAGCGGCATCCCCAAAGCACCTTGCCTGGGAGGTGCAGGGCGGGTGGCGGCCACCACTGTGTGGAGGATGGACGAGACTCTGCCCCCAGCAGTGAATGGCTGAATGGGGGTGTCACTGGGATAAAGTGCACAGCTTTGGGGCAACGCTGATGAAGGGGCAACCTCCAGTGGGGTCCCTGCTGGTCCAGGCAGCCTTGGGCCNCCACCGGCCAGACCTCCTGGCTCCAACGCCATCAGGACCAAACCCGAAGCGGCATCCCCAAAGCGCCTTGCCTGGGAGGTGCAGGGCGGGTGGCGGCCACCACTGTGTGGAGGATGGACGAGACTCTGCCCCCAGCAGTGAATGGCTGAATGGGGGTGTCACTGGGATAAAGTGCACAGCTTTGGGGCAACGCTGATGAAGGGGCAACCTCCAGTGGGGTCCCTGCTGGTCCAGGCAGCCTTGGGCCCCTCCCCTAACCTCTTACAGTCTGCGTCTCCACGTAGTTGGATCGGAGACAAAAATATCTACTCCTTGGTGGCAGCAAGCGCTGGCAGGGATGACGTGCAGAGGGAGGTATAAATGCCAGTCACAGGGACAGACACTCATCCAACAGCCACCGAGACCCCTGTCCCGGCGGGACTCCGTGACCGGCAGGAAACCAAGCAGGAGGGATTTCATGGGGCTGGGCTGGGCTTCACTGCTCTTCTGATTCATCAGTTTAAGTACTGAGTTGTCTAAACAGGATCACTGATGGGGAAAACAATCCTAAGAGAAAGCAGGACTAGCTGGCGATCTGTTTTTCAATCTGCTTCCTGGTTGAGAACTTTGGTTAAATACCAATCATCGGTTTTACATTTCTAATCTATGAAATAGAGCCTAGTGGCCATAAGATGGCTATAAAACACACCAGGGTATGTGTTAGTCGATGAAAAAGCCCACAGGACAGAACAGGTGGGCAATAACATATTTGTGGAAATAACGAAAGTTCCCCGGAGACACGGAAGTTCGCGGCAGAGCCGGTCTCTGGGGCTACAGCCGATCACTCGAGAGTCACGTGGAGCCAAATAGGAAAACAGGTCCAAGACAGGTTTTGAGAAATCACTCGTATTTAGGGTCAGCTAAATGAAGCCGAATCCACAAAGAAGACTGAAGAGTGATGAAGTGAATTAGAAAATACGGCGTACAAAAAAATTCTGTTCCAAAATACAGCCTCCCGAACTGACACTAGAGGAAACAGAAAACCAGAATAGTCCTGTATCAGCCCCTGCAATGGAATTCTGCATGTGCGTCAAAAATGGTCCCACACCTTAGTCAGGACCTGGACAATGTCATGGCTGAGTTCTTCCAAGCATTTTGGGAAGAAATAATGTCAATTCTACACAAACTCCCCCGGAGACGAGAGAGCAAGCCAACACTTGCCGGTTTGCTTTTGAGACCAGCGAATGGCAAATGCGACTTACAAAACATAAAATGTACCCATGCTATTTCTCAATATGTCTCTATATGAAATGAAATGTGTACATTATATATACATAGCACAACATAAATGCGCTCATATATGTATATATGCATGCATTATATTTGTACATATAGTGTGTGTGTTGACATACAACTTTTATATGACCACATGCAAAAAATTCTAAAAGAAATAAAAAAATAATGATTGCTGTATTTTTATTTTGTCAAAGTGTCCAATTTTTTTGAAAGAAGCATGTATTACTTTTAAACATGTTAAATTCTTGACAGAGGTCAGGGAAGATACCTCCAGGGTGGCCCTTAGATTGGCAATTTTGGCTTAGACACTGTAGATTAAAGTCAAATATTATGGGGTTTGGGACTGAAAAGTGGAGTAGCGATGTAGACAGTAAAAATGCATAGACATTTCCAAAAAGCTACATTGCGAAGAAGAAGAGAGCGGGAACGTTTTTACCCGAAGGAGAGTAGCCCAATGAGAGAAAAGTTGAAAAGGGAAGAGATTTAGACTTGTGCGCTTTTCCTCAAAGAAAAGAAGCGAACAGAAAGCCACCAACAAAGAGGATGACAGGCGTGGGTTAGGACTCTGGGGCCCGTGAGGGGAGGGTGGTGAGATGCGTGGGGGCCGGTCCCTACTTGGCTCTGACCCCCGGGTCAGTGTCCCCAGACTCCTCGCTGTCCTGGCCATCTGTCTGCGCTCCCTTGTCCCTGACTCAGAGCTCACTCCAAGCACCCAGCCTCGGGGTACCCCTCCGCAGACCCGGAGGCTCTCCCTGGAAACCCTCCCCGCAGGCAGGGAACGCGCCCCACCCGCAGCGTCCCTCACGTCACCAGGCCTGAGCATGGCTCTGTGGGGCTCCCCCTCCGCCCCGTGCTCTAACCAGCCACGTCTTTCTGTCATCGACACCCAGAGACGCGCCCCCCTGTTTGATGTACCTCACCGCCTCCCGCCACGCTCCAGATGACTCGGGGATCGTGGCCACCTGCCCATGGAGAAGGACAAAAACAACGGACTCAAAGGGTAAGATCTGCCGTAAACAATGGGGAGGGGTGGGAATAAGACGAAACGCAAAATTCAATTTAAGAAGGTGATGTCGACCTTGCTTTGGGTGTGGCAAAGAGAAAACTCATATATAAAAGTAATATATATTCTTTCTAATAAAGTGAGTCATGACGGGCAAACCCCAGGCCCAGCCCCTCCCAAAGTCTATGGAAACAGCAGGAACTTTCTGGAATAAAGGAGAAATGGCCTCTCAGGACTCAGGCTGATTTTTGACAAGAAACAGTTGGTGATTTGTAAGGTTCTCACATTGTCGTTAAGGGAGCGGCATTTTCCTTGCCATTCATGGAGAACCCTACCACGTTCTGCTCGTACCAGGCAGAGCCCCCGTTCCCGAACCCCGGGGCTCCCTCAAAACGATGATAACCTGTTTAATCCCCTCCCCCACCGGACAGTAGCTAGAGAAATCTTTGGCAATGGACAGGAAAAAATGTTTAATTTGAGCAACAGATGGCCAATTGCATATTTCACTGTGGTTGGCAGCTTGCCTTTTCTTAAAAAGGCACTCCCGCGCCCTGCCAGTGGGGCCTCCGGCGCTCCTGGCCGGGGCTCGCCAGCCAGGGCAGGCACGGAGCCAAGAGGCCTTCGGTTGCGGGACCTGCTGGTGTCTTCAAGTTGGCGGCCGCCTGAGGACCCTGACTGGCCGTCAGCCACAGTGGCCGGTTTGCGCCATGAATCAAAGTCACTGACCATTTCTGGGCCCCAAGATGGGGTCTGCAGCCCCCCGCGGAACCCCCAACAGGCTCACGCTTTCTCCCAAGGAAGGCGCAGCCCGTCTTTTGCAGGGCCCCCGATCCCACCTGTTTCCGAGTGTGGAGGCAGTCGAGGCAGACATGAGGGCCAGCGCTGCACCCACACGCCCGGCATTCGAGAAACATGCTTTTATTTTAGGCCTTCAGAAGCCAGGGAGGCAGCGAGTGACGGCTCTGAAAAGACACGTGGGAAGCTACACCTAGAAGTACGCTTTGCTGCTTCTGTTGCTTCGGGGACACGGTGTGGCACATCTGTCTCACGTAAAGGATGGAGACATGGGGGCCTGATGGTCACAACCACGAGGTCTGTGGCAGAGTGGTGGCTGCTCCCTGACCCGAGAGGCAAAGCCCACCCTTCTACCAACAGCGGGGTCCCTGGTCTGCCACCTCCGTGCCTCCTGGGACTCCCTGTGTCTCTCTTGCCAGACGGAATGAACGGACCCATAGTATCCTGGTGACACCGTGGCTGTGCCCCAGTGAGCACGTGTCCCTGTCTGTGCAGGAAGTTGTCCCCATCCCCACCTGGGAGCTGGGGACAGCATTGGTCTAGCCAACACTCAACCCAGAGCCTCGCACTCAGTAGCACTCTGTGAACATTTCCAGGGGCCTCTTGGCATTGACATTGACCTTTCCATCCTCACTGGCGTGACAGGCAGCAAAGGACACTTACCAGAGACCATCTGAGAGTTCCAGGATACGCTGCTCTCAGACACTTATGCTGAGCCTCTCAGATCTCAGAGACAACGCCTCACCGCACTCCTGGCTGAAATTGGTCCCACCGCCTGCTCAGCGCTGGTGACCTGCAGACAGAACACAGAAGCTAGGGGCCAAGCTGGAGTGTGAGCAGGACAGGGGAGCCCCTCACATGCCAACAGCAAGTGTGCCCTGGCTGGCCCCAGGTAGCCCAGGCCCTCTTGGTTCTGCCAAGCTCAGGGTCAGCCCTCCCACTCAGAAGCCAGCCGGGCTCCACTTGCTTCCTCTTTGAATTTTCTTGGGAACCACACCTACCGCATGAGCTTCCAGAAGGAGAACATCACATTCTGACCAGTGGGCACGCAGGCCTCCTGGTGAACACCGGCCCTGCTCTGAGGACCTGCCCATTCCGTGTCCCAGTTGCTGTCCTCTCCTCAGCTGTTCCATGGTCCCCACCAGGCCTCTGCCCTGTGCCCGCTGCCCCTGCCCCAAGCCCGATTCGTCCTTCCTGGCGGGAGCACTGACTTCCCGTGCTGAAGAGTCAGGCCACTGGTGAGTGACACAAAGATGCCCCACACCAGCACGTGGCAGTGCACAGAGGACCTCCAGTTCCCCCCCAACAGGCCCTTCTGTGTGGCACTCTCTCCAGCCGCCCCTCAGGGCTCCTCTGAGCCTCCGCACACACCTGCTGCCCTGCTGTGGGGAAGGCGCCACCTTCGTAACCCAGCGCACTGTGGAAACCTTGGTCTTGAAATGTTGGGCTGGCCAGCAAGTTCGTTGGTTTTTTCTGGAAGGTGGCTCTAGTGGTGCTGAGTTGCGTTTAACTGGAAACTATTTTGCTTCCTTGTATCATGACAGCTGTCATCTAAGCGTGCATTTAAAAAAACATCGAAGTTGGTGAATTTTTGTGCAGCCATTTGAATATTGAAATAGAAAATATGCAATATTTTTGGCACATTGTGCCTTAGTATTTCAAGAAAGGCAAAAACACAACTGAAACGAAAAAAAAAGACTTGAGCAGCACGCGGAGGAGGTGCTGTGATGGACCGAATGTGTAGAGTGCGGTGTGTGACGTTTGGTGACGGACATGTCTCACTGGACCGTGCTCCCTGGTCAGGCAGCTGAACTTGATGGTGACCCATTCAAGGCGTTAACTGAGAACAGTGGACGTTCTCCCACATGGAGAAACCCGACACACTCAAAAGATCCGAGTCAACGAAGTCACCAGCGAAAATAAAAAATGTGCCTTTTATTTTACAGAAAAACCATATGGACCTTTGGGCCAGCCCGGTGGACTCTGTCCTAGAAGCAGAGGAAGGGGAACGTGTGATTCCGGAGGGGGCGCTCCAGGAGAGAGGCCGTCACAGGTGGGGACAGCAGACGGCTGCCTGGTCACCTCTGCATCGTGCCAACCGGGCCCTTGCAGGGGCCAAAGGGACAGTGATGGTACATGTGCCTGGCCCACAGGGTAAGCAGGACAGTCCACTAGGGAGGGGAAAGCGCCTGGGGATGAAGCCATCGTCACTGGGCCAGCACGCCAGGTCCCCACTAAGGGGGCAGGTGTGGTGCTCCCTGTTGCTAACCCGGACAGACACAAGTGGGCTGCCGAGGGTCAGAGGGGACGGCATCAAAACCAAGGGCTTTCTGAGGCAGTCCTGTGTCCCCGCATCCCCAGACCCGCATCCACACTTCACTGGCCACCCGAGCAGGCCAGCCCGGACGGGGTGCGGGGCCCTGGCCATCGGCACCATTTGCTCTTGAGGACATATGTCACACAGTCACACCTCTGTCCCTCTCCTACCCTTAATCCAGGGCTTCACACCACAGCGGATCCTCCAGGTCAGCTGTCCATTCAGAGGCCAGACCACAGCCCCCACACCACACCCTGCCTTTGACACATTCTCTGTTACCCTCCCGCTGACTCCAAAACCAACAAAAAGCCCAGGGCTCTGAGTGGGCTTCCCGGAGAAGCACAGTAACCGGCCCGCACTGGCCCTCTGCCTCCTGAGAGGAAGCTCAGCGCCCGCACCCACCTTTCCATCCCTGCATTTCTCACGTGCCGACCCAACCGCCAGCCGCCGATTATACACTCCTCACCGGGCGCGGAGCCAGACGCTGGAAGGGAGACAACAGTGGTTATGTCTCCTGATCCGCCTTCCAAGAACTTATTATCGAGAAGGTGGATTAGAAGCACCAGAATGAGCACGCCAGGCAACAAGCACCGGTGACAGTCACCGGGGGACACCGCTGCAGGAGCTGGCAAGGCCACCACGAACCAGACGCTCCACACGCATCCGCATTAACCATCACCCACCAACGGGCAGAAAGGCTTCCGATCCAGCCCACTTGGCAGATGTGCACAGTCACTGCTCACCCCAGTTTTCTATTCTCGCCCTAATCTAAACCCAAATTCAGGTTTTAGAAGAAAGGTTTCCCTTCACGCTCAGACACGCATTTTCAAATGCTCCAGAGCAAGATGCACAGGTGACCACGCCCTGGAGAGTCCTCAGAAATGGCAGCCAGCGTGGGCCCTGCCGGGGAGCAGTGCAGAGCCACTCGGGAAACAAGCAACGGCAGGAGGACACCCAGGAAGCTCCCGAAGAGTCAGGGTGACTCCCTGACTCCTGTCTTATTCTCCGGTGGGGTCCCCTTTGGGAGGCTCCCTGCTCTTGGCCTACCCTCTAAACCCAGGATCAGAGAGGCACAGCTGCTTCTCATGCAACTGGAGTGAAGGTCCCCACGGAGAATCCACGGAAAGACACGCCCTCCCTCGCCCGAGGACGGACCTCCAGGTGGTGGGGCAGCCGAGGAGGGGAAAACGGACAGGACCAGGAACTGCAAGCACGAAGAGCAATGACAGGAGTCCCCCCCCCTCCGCCCCCCCCCCACCAAAGTCAGTTCCCTTGACCAACCCCGACCCACAGGCAGGCCTCTCCCAGGGCTCAACCCACCCACCCCCGAATCTTCTGCAGGGGCACAAGGTGAGTGGTCCCCACCGTGGGGGACAGCCCCTCCCCACCGGGGAACGGTTTGTAGCCAACCATCCACAATATGAAAATATATTTAATGCAATTAATAATTTAAGAAGTGGGAGCGTGTGCTCTCGGAGAGTTAAATGCTTGTCAGAGTGATCGATGCGTGCTTCACACCAGCACGTCCGTACGAAGAGCAGAGGGTTTCTGCAAACTTGGGCTGACCTTGGGCTGCCGCGGGGAGGAGGCGGCTGCAGAGGCAGGGCTCCTGAAGGCGGCGCGGCGCGGCGGCCCCCAATCCGCAGCCCCTTCCCCGATTACAGGACTGTAAAACCATTAAAATTAATGTGGTCTTAACTCCGAGAGCAGGCCCTACTTTCCTAATGAGTGCATAATTATTCAGTTTTTGATATCCTGGAAAATTATCACATGGAAATTATTTTAGGCACAGTAACAATAGCAAAATCGCCCTCCCCCACTCTATTAACATGTGAAAGTAATTAACACTTTATTACAGTGCAAATACTATTACTGCTAATGTTTAATGACTTTTGCCACTGCGTCCTAAGCAGGAAATTCAGAAGGCTATGGAGTGACGGTTTCCTAGAAATACCTTACAAATGGCTTGCAAAGATTAGGGTGGTTTGAAGTGGCTGCGCTGAAAATCGGGAGGGGCAGACTGACCCTCGGCTGCTGAGCGACTCGTGGGCAGAGAAGCGGAAGGTGGTGTGGTCACCTGGGCACGGCCGGGACGGGCAGCCCAGCACCGCCCAGCTGCGGCCACTGTTCCTCCAGCAGGGTCCTCAAAATGGGTGGTCAAACCCTGGGAAGGTCAGGACATTGGGGGGAAAATTAAAATTAAACTTCTCCAGCTGAACACACTAGAAAGAGAACAGAACTTACTCTTCTTACACCTGGGAGGGGCGAGGGACACTCACCAGGGGCTACGAGTGGTGACTCCTGAGCAAAAGTCCCTTCCCAGCAGCGCAGCTCCTGACGCCCAAACCGGAAATGACCTCTGACATCCCTGGCCGGGAAAAGGGCAGAGGTGGATGCGTAGTCACACACGGAATGTGGTGCCGGAACACAGCGTGCGGACTGCGGCCCCTCGCATGACACGGATGAATCTCAAGCGGCAGCAGGGAGTGGGAAAGGCTGGCCCAGAGGCGGCCTGCAGAGCGACACCATCTGCACAGCCCCGGGGAGTAACCGCACCAAGCGGCACTCTGGGCCGTGTGCACGCCCGGCCCAGCCATACCTTGCCCCGTTTCCTTTCCATCTAGGGGAGCAGGTTTCGGCAGTGAGGAGCAGAGCGTGGGGTGAGGGGCCCACACAGGAAGCGTGGGTTGGAGGTAACTGATGTTGGGGCCCCTTGTTAGGGGGGAGGCTGAGTGTGTGAACGGGCCCTACATTAAAGCAGATCAGTTTTAATAAACGGAAAAAGCATTCATCCCCCACAGTGGTGAGAAGGATTCCAGCAGCCGGCGCACCCAGCACCTGGCCCTCCCTCTGCGGTGGCACACACAACACGTCTCATCCTCCCCTGCCACCCGCCGGCCTCGTTTGCCCTAGTCAGCATCTTCGCAGACATGCCGACACACTAACCCAGCCCCACCGCCGGCCACTGCCCTGCATTGCTGCACAGGGCCCAGCTGTGACCGCTGGCGGCGTGGGAACTTGACTCCAACCCTGATCATATCACCCCGTTAATGAATTAGACCAACTCGTCTGTGAAGTCGTCTCCCCAAAGAAACAGCAACGGAAACGCTATTGGCGAGAGTCAGCTTGTGAAAGAGATTCCAGACGATTTCAAAAGGCCAACTATATACCAGGCAACAAACACTCTTAAGGCAATTTGAAAATTATAGAGCTGAGGGAATTTTTACACCTCAGCCAACTGTTTTGACTGCTTTTAATTAAATACAAATGAAATCATTGACATAAAGTGCCATTAGGCAATTCTTGCGCTGGCATTTTGTCTCTTTGGAGGCGTGGCTGCATCGATCATGGAGAAAACTCGTTAATTCAGCTGGAGCTGGTTGTAACTTCACTAAAGAGTTAGTATCAACTCAGAGCAGCCGGGGCCGCTCACATGAACGCCGCGCGTGTGTCGACAGCACACACTTCGGGGCCCCGAACATTGCTGTTTGTAACCTTTTTTTTAATCCCAGGGCCATGACTGTGGGATGTAAAATTTTTTTCTGATTCAATATTTTCAGTAAGTGAATAAATCAACAATGAAGCCGGTGTTTCTCTGGGAGTTACCAACTTCCTGGCTGTTCCTCGTTTTCGGGATCATCAGAAGTGTTACTCTCTCTCCCGAAACGTACGTGAGGCCGACAAGAGCACACCTGGCTCGTTGGCAAGGCCACGGGGTGTCTGTCCATCTGCGACGTCATCGGCGCTTGCTGTCACGGGCCCACACTAGTTCCTCCGTGTTCTCCACGGAGGGGCCCCATGTCGGGGTTTCATCATGGAATCAACACCTGAAATATTAGGCCATTGTAGATCCATTATTAAATTGATCATGGGCATGAGGCACATTCGCTGGCATCCAAGTAATTTCTCAAGGTCTGAGTCACATGTTCGAGTGAGATGAGAAGTTCATTTGGGTCTAAAAAGACCAGCTGTGCTGGACTTGTTCTTGGAGCTCAGCCAGAGGTCGCCGCTGCCCTCCAGCAGAGCGTGGGCCCGTGGGAAGGGCTGACACACCGCCGTCCACATCCACCCCAGAGCAGAGGCCTCCTTCAGAGCACCCAGGAGGGTTCGCCTGTGTGCACTGATATAGGGATGTCATGGGGAAAAGTCCTCTAGCTGAGACGAAAGTTTCTCGGTCACTAGTCCCAGTGAATTAAACTCTTTATTAGGAAATCCAGGGCTGCCAGTTAAAAGGACTGGCTTGTGTGTGGTTTGAAACAAGTAGGAAGGTGTGGTGACAAGGGGGTTCCCCGTGGCATCTACCTCCTAGCTCAGCCATTTGTAATAGTTGGCCTAGTGATCGATTCAAAAGCCAGCTTTGAACACTTCACATCTTTTACTGTGGTGCTGGCTCGATAGACTATCTCAAGGAACTAGCTGATGGAGCCAAGCTCGAATCGCTCAGGAAGAAGGCAGGCTCGGGCTCCGGGCCAATATGCTCGGAACAAAACCAGACTGTTTGCCAGCTTCCGGAGCCATTGCACTCACGAGCAGACAAAAGGAGACGACGCCTCCTGGAACCTGCCCACGGTTTACCGGGTGAGGTCCTGCTGCCTGGAGTCCGCATGCGGGGCCGAGCGCACCCTCGCTGGCTTCACCACCACGCGGACTCTTCAGATGACTGTCCTTTTTTCCTCTCTTGTGCCAGCTGCTCCCAGAGCTCCCCGGCCCGTGTTCTGGAGCCAAGAGTTCACAGGAAACCTTGCCATTCCTCGCCCCATCGTACGTAACGCAATTAGTGAGGCATGCGCTTCGGCCAGCCCTCTCCCCTCCAAGCTCTGACCCATCCCGCCAAGAAGCTGATCGCTGTGCCAAGTCCCAGGTGCTGGCACCTGGCGGCAGAGGTACGAGTTGCCCTTGCGCTTTGTCATTTCTGCCACCCCTGCTGGGCTCCTCCCCCCAGCAGCACAGAAGGTGGGTCCAGGGCAGGGTCTTTCCAAGCACCCCAGGGTTCAAATTCCCCGGTCAAATTATGGCCAAGCCAACTCTTGAGAGAAACAGGACGCAAGGACGTCTCCAGATTGTGTGCCCTTGCGGATGAAGCCCTGGCGGTGAACACATCCCCGAGGCACAAACCCAGTTCGAGAGAGGACCAGCTCCCCCAACACGCCTCCTGTTCCTTCCTTGCATCCAGTGTCTTCTTTCTCTCTGAGAACAACACTGGGGTCATCCCCAGGATGGGGCTTGAGAGCCGGGGGTAGGGGCTTAGAAATGCCCTCTCTACTAACGTTAAAAATGTGCTCCCCCATAAAAGTATAAAAATGCCCTCCCCACTAAAAGTGACCAGGGTCCTTTGGAGACGTGGCTCATTCCAGGGCAGGAGCAAGGACACATTTGCTTAGAACAAATTCTGTGCTACCAACTCCAAAAGAATTTAGAAATTGAGGGGGTGTGTCCATCCAACCCAGAGGTGGCTTGGATGGGCTCCCATTGGCCAAATCCGGGATATTTTGAGCCATGGAGTAAGTAGTGATAGGACCAAATTAAACCTATTGCTTAAAATGAGCACCTGGAAGTCAGTGCTGACGTGAATGAGTGAAGATACACCTGGGAGGAGAGGCCAGCTTATCCTCACCGCCGAATGCCCGGCGGGCTGAGTGGGCTCGAAAATCTGCCTGAAGCCTCCTCGCTGCTGGCCAAGGCATTGACCTCAGTGAATGCAAAACTCACGGATGAAGTTTGGATGAGGCACGTCATAGCGCCATCGTCTCAAAGTATGTTCCCCCAGATCGTCTTTCACCAACAGAGAGACTGCGTTCACAGCAGAGCGCTCTGGCAGGCACCGCCCCAGCCAGGCCAGCGAGGCTGCCACCTATGCTGACACAGAGTGACCTCCTCCTCTCCTGGCGAGATGGACCGAGGGGAGGCAATTTCTGCGGTGTTCCTGCAAACTCTGGAGGTGAGCCTCGGAAAAACCAGGCGAGCCCCCCGTGGGAGACATTCGCTAACACAGCCGGACTTCACGCTTCAGAAATGTCAAGGTCAACAGGTCAAAGCAAGTCTGAGGAATCCGCCAGACTAAAGTCAGGACACTGGACCTGCTGCTCAGACAAGGGGCTCCAAAGACGGCGCCGGGCAACAGACGGAGATCAAAAACGGAGTGTGGATCGGAGTTGCAGCTCCCCAGGAGACGCGCCTTGAACATTTAGGAGTAAGGAGAGCACGCTATTGCTAGTTACTCTCAATTCATTCCAAAGAAATACTGATGTGCATGTTCATACATAGGTCCATATGTGTATATATGTATGTGCATGTGTGTATGTAGATATATACATACAGAGGAGAGAGACACACACAAAACATTAGCAACCAGTAACTCTGGGTGAATGGTATAGGGGAGTTGTCCATTGTACTATTTTTGCAAATCCTCTATTAAGTTGGAAATTATATCAAGTAAAAGCTACACAAAGTCATCATAGCGTGGGGGAGACTGGCGGAGTCGGTCGACAGTCAGGAGAGCCGGGGGCCTCCGCACAGCCCCCAACAGGCAGACCCAGAGCCCCCGGGCCCTGCCGACAGCTCGCGGGGAGCAACCCGGGGACTGGGTTCATTCCCCGGGAGCGAGAGCCCCACTGGTGCCTCCGCAGGTTAGCCTGGGGGTGCTCAACCAGGGCGATTTTGTCCTGCCGGGGACATCTGGCAACATCTGGTGACATTTGTGGTGTTACATTTGGGTGGGGGCAGTGAAAGGAGGGTGCTCCTGGCATGGCGTGGGGCCGGGGACACTGCTCACCATCCCGCAACGCACGGGACACGGCCCCACAAAGGACTACACGGTCAAATGTCACCGGTGCCGGGGACAAGAGCGCCTGCACTAAAGGATTGATTTCCAACAACTCTGCAGTTACGAGATTGAATTTAAGACAGATTTAATTTCACAAATTAAAATGGTCTAATGAAGCCCGGGATGTATTACACATTCACAATTTCCGTCACGTCAAGGCCGGTGACAACACAGATTAATGCAAAAGCAAGACAACAGCCCCATTTAAGAAGAAGTTCTCCCAGCTACCACCCACGTCCGCACAGAGGGCAAGGGACGTGCACCTTTCCTGTCTCTCCGGGCTTCGTACAGGTCTGTAGCCACTTGCACTAAAATGTAACGGCCAGAAATTGGGACCCGATAGTCCTGTCTCTGAATCTCAAAATCTGGGATCACAGTACCTTGAGCTTTCTAAGTATCCTTTGTCACACACATTATTGGATGTGACACACACATCTAGTCAATAATTCTGAGCTCTCTAAATACGGTTCCTTTCAAGTACACTGGATTTTTTTTTTAAACCTGCGAATCGCCCTTATGAAACATTTGCCCATCTAAACCGAACCGGTAATAGGAATGAGGAAGGGACCCATTATAAAACAACGATGCCCTCTGAAGAGCTTAGTCTAATTTGGCCGCGGACCGAAGCGCCCCCATCACAACACGCGATGACCCGGCGCGTCTGATGCGGCGCCCACTCCCGAAACATGTGCAGATGCGGCCGCAGCGCTGACACCCTCGCGTTAGCATCCTTCTAAATCATCTTGAAAAATATGTTGGTCTTTCAGGTTCGGTTATTTGGTTGCTTAAATCTTATTATAGCCATCAACAACAGTTTGTTAATGTGATTTCTCTCCATCCCCTCTTCCCCTGTCATCTGGAGTCATCTGTTACACTGTCACCGGGAGTCCCGAAGGGAACCGGTCTTGCCTCCGCCTGTTTCTTTATCTGGCTGGTACCTGTGAGCCCGACAACGCCGTATCTTTAAACACACAGGTTCCCTTATCGGCTCTGCACTGACAACCCGCCGGCTTCCTGTTCTGTCGCCCGACTCACACCCTGGGCCGCAGGCTCATCCGTTATTCACACGAAACTAACTCTGCGAATTGCTGTCGGGAAACTTCCTGATGTGAAAACCTGGAAGCGTTGGCTTCATTCTCTCCCTTTTACCTGAGAGTGTCATGAGACCCCTGTCATTTTTCATGAGGATTTCAGATGGATTGGTCAACTCAGTGGGGCCACATCAGGGGTCGGATGGAATCGCCAGGTGTTGGAATGTGAGGGTGAGCGCTGGACACCCTCCCGTTCCCCGGGCGATGCTCCCCCCGGCCCTCCACGCCCTCTGGCTCCCTAGCGATGAGCCCCAGAAAGAAGGAGCCTGCCTTCCTCACCTCGCACCGAGGTGGGGGGGGGGGGAGAAAAGAGTATTTCCCACCTAGCATAGAGGCTGAATAGTGTTCTAGGTTTTTTACATGCACAACCATCGTATTCTTGCGACCTAAACGACACCAAGGTGGAAACCCTGGTGCGGCCCAAACATAGTAAACCCTGTCTTGAAAAAAGATATGAATCCTCAGAAAACTGTCGTTCAATACATGATTCATGTTTGTGAGCCACTTACAAGGCGATTTAACAGCGCACTGAAATGGCGGCCTAGACGAGGCCCCTCGTTCGCGTCCCTCCAAGAGCAGAAGCCATGAGCGACTAGGTTACTCTCTGGAAGTGAGACAATGGGACGACGCGCAGGCCTGGCCTTGCTGACCGAGAAAGTCCACGGCTCTTCACGGGAAAACCACAGATGAAAGGCGCGTGTATAGATGTTCTCTCCCGAGGGATGAAACGCTGCCAGGAAGACGCAGCAAGTGCACCCGGCCGTCCACACGGCATCCCCAGTCCATCTGCTTGAGAGAGTAATGAACGGCGGCCTCTCATGCGCCCCCCCCCCCCCCACGGAGCACGCCAGTGCGGGGCAGCTCCTGCAGAGGTCAGCTCCCGAAGTGCGTCTGACCTTGGAACGTAAGTCACCCAAGGCACCCTTCGTTTGTGAAGCAATTCCAAGAGCTAATCATAACATACGGATTCAATTATTACACAAAAACCTATAAAACCTGGTGAATTCAGGTTTTAGCTTAGAATCCAGAAGAAATAGGAGAAGATACCTATTGTAATAAATAGATCAGTGAATAGATCAGTGATCAATGAATTAAAACACAAAAAAATTGACATGACGAATCCAAAATCTAGACCTTTGTTAGACCTCTATTAAATTTCTTTTCATTGTAATCTGAGATTTAATTTAAAATATGAGGTGTGTGGGTCAGATTAGCCAGTTTCATTTGATAGTGAACAAGCGAATGAATGAATGAATCCATGTGTTAAATATTTCACTAAATTATAAGGTAGTATTTGAATGACAGTGAGGTTGAAAAGGTGTTCTCAGGCAAGGCCGCAAATCCGAAAGCAGTAGAGGAAAGGCGGGACAGATTTCATCTCGTAATACTTCTTAAAAATGGCATGACTTAGGAGTACAATAAACAAAGTAAAAACACTACAGACGATTAACGTCTCTGGTCACCTACACGATAGACAGATAGCGATGCCCCTGAGATGCTAAAATCGCCCATGAATGTGTAAGTGGAAGAGAGAAGAGCCGGCAGACAAAAGGACAAACGCTCTGGTGAATAGTTAACGGAGGAGGAGGGTCACACACCAGGAGACACGCGGTGAGGGCTGGGGTTGGAAGTAACGATGCGATCCCGCCCTGCTCCCCCCGTACTGGACAAATCGGGGATCGCGGTGACACCTGGAGCCGGCACGGACCTGGGGCAGGGACGCCCTCCCATGATGCTCTGGGGGAGTGGTCACTGCACACTTCCAGAATGGCAGCGCACACAGCCCACGATGCATTATCTCACACTGCCTGGTCAGCAGATGTCTGTGCTCCTGCAAACTTACCCACCAGCAAACCACCCGGCGTTCACACCCATCCGTGGAACTTGCAGCATTGCCCGAACAAAGGAAGAACGGGAAGCAACACGCAGCCGTCCCGAGAGGCTTCGATACGCGCTCGGTAACCGCTGTGTGGGGAACCAACGATTGCTTTAAGGAATGTGTCTTCCATTATTGATTAGTCCGGGGGATATCCGTGCTGGGCCCTTAGCTTGCAAACAATGAGGTACAGCAAGATCCCACTTTTATGAGACAAAACGTAATTAAAATCAAGATGTAAACACAGGGGCATGATGGGTCTGTGGCGAGATATGGATGGGAGTGGACAGGGACCCAGACTGTGCCACCCTGAAATGACACTGGTAGCCTGATTAGCTGGGGGGCAGGGCGGGGCACTGGAGAGGGAAGGGGACAACTACTAACTCTTCCCTCTGATGACGTTGGATCCCCTCACTCGTTCTGATGACAACAGTGAACACACAGAGCACTGACGCAATAGCAGAAACAGGAGTGCTCGCTTTTGGAAAGAGAGAGAAGGCAACGGCCACCCAAACTGCGTAGGAACAGTGAGAGCCTCTTCTGGATAGAAATCTACCGTGACAGCTTCGAAAGTTAAAATAAAATAAAACATAAACACGTTTTAGAAATGATTGAATAGTAATCATTCCAGGAAGGCAAGGACGGCTTAATTCTATAAATCAAAGGAAATGTAATTAATAAATGGCTTTAAAATTGCACGGATAAACAGAAAACTGTACATTTCCTTTATATAAGAAAAGACACATTATTATACTTCATAATAAAATCGTGTAAATTTTTTTAAAAGAGGCAGCATTGATATCTTCCTAGCCAATTCAATGAGTCCAAGAAAAAATCGGGAGAAATGTTGAAAACATGTTATAATTCATGGGTAAGGCTGTGCCGGGAGGCACAGTGATCAGCAGCATGAGGACTGTTACAACTTCCTGCGTAAGTCAGGAAAGGCAAGGTAGGAGTGAGTATAAAAATCAATATATACTTTCCTCCACAGGAGCAATAAAAAGACAGCAATATGATTTTTAAAAAGTTCATTCATAACAGAAACAAAAAATATAGAATACCTAAGAATGATTTTAACAAAAAATTTTAAGGTCAACTGTAAACTCTATTAAGGGTCAAACAAGAAAACTTAAATCAGGAGTCTCATCATATCCATTAGTAGAAAAATTAATAACAAACAGGAGAATATGTATAATTTTACCAAACTAAGTCATAAATGCAAAGCGATTGAATTCTGTTTGCACTCCAAATAGAACATTTGTTTGCCCCTCATAAAATGATCCTAAAATTAATCTTGGAAATCAATAAGGAAGAAGAGCCATAAACTGCCTGTGAGCAAAAGAGAGAGGCTTGTTAAATCCCAAAGTTACGAAAACTAAAACAGCGAGGCACAGGCGAGAGAACAGTGCAGCCAACGGACTGAGCGAAAACCTCAGCCTGTGTGATGGAGGGAGCATCTCAGTGCAGAGGATACAGTCTAATTCAGTAAATGACCTCAGTCATTTGCTGAAAAATGCAGCCAACTGACCAGAAAAATGCAACCAAGTCTCCTCTTTCTCAGAAAACATGCAATGAATCTGTGATAAATTTTAAAGCAAAATATGAAAATTAAACCACAAAGAAAAGGAAAACATAGGTAATACCTGAACTTGGGAAGGGACATAGTGTTTACGAACACGTAAGCAAAGGACGCTGTGAAGGCAGTGCTACTTTCAAAGACACGTTTTAGACACAGGAGGTGAATGGAGTAATAAACAGAGTACACCCTTAATCTATAAAGACTCTTACAAACTAATACATAGTCCAAGGTCGGAATCACACCATTCACAGAAGAACCCGAGGAGCCAATGATGCGTGGTAATAAAGAACTCTGCCTCTGCAATGAAAGAAATGCTAATTAAAATAATAACAAAGTATTGTTTCTTTGACATCAAGTCTACAAAAATGGAAGAACACAAAATTCCCAGTTAGGCGAATTGTGAGAGGACGTGGCTACTTCCGTGAACTCCCGAAGGCAGAGTTATTTTACATGCCATCTTCCCGAAATGCAATTTTACACAAAATTTGCAGCTGGCCACAACTGTGCCCAGCGAATCCCATTTCCTCGATTCTTCCCGAGGGGAGATGCAAAGGCAACTGCGAATGCCTGCGTGCCTCGCCTTTCATTAGGACAATGTGTATAAGGGCAAAAAGCCTGAAATCGCCTGAGCGTCCGGTCGGGGTTGGCTAAGCGAAATCCGGCCCCGGTCCCTGCCAGACGGGCAGCTCTCTTGTCTTCAGATTCATGTGAAGAATATTTCTTCACGTGGGAAAATGGTCGCAGTCTATTGTCAAGTGCAAATCCTAGGTTTCAAAAGAGAACAAAAATATAACTCCAATTTGGTAACAAACACCCCCCGGAAGCAAGGAGCCTGGCAGGGTATGACGCAACCAGGGCGGGGTCACCACTTCTCTTTGCCTTTCACAGTTTTACAATGAACAGCGGTTCCTTGCACATAGAAAAAAACATTTTATTTTTGTGACAATTCTTTGTTTTCACGTTTCCAAGGGCTCCTAGCCTAAACAGAATCTCGGGAAACATAAAGTTGGAAGCTTTCCAAAGAGTGACACTTTGGCCCTGACTGGTGTGGCTCAGTGGGTTGGGCCGTATCCTGCAAAGTGAGCAGTCGCCGGTTCGATTCCTGGTCAGGGCACATGCTTGGCAGGGATCCAGTCCCTGCTCAGGGCGCGTACGACAGGCAACCAATGGATGTTTCTCCCTCACATCAATGTCTCTCTCCCTCTCTTTCTCCCTCCCTTCCCCTCTCTCTGAAAATAAGTAAAATCTTAGAACAAATTCTTGTGTGGCCCAAGTTCCTAGAAAGAAAATGCCCGGGGCCCCCCAGGTGCTGCAGCTGGCCCTCACAGGTGTTCGAGGTCACTTCTGCAGGTTGGCTACATGGTAAAGACCCTGCAGCCGCTGTACACGTGTAAGACAGTGAGAGGATGGCGTCTCGGCCTCCAAGGGGCTTAATAACCCGCCTGGGGAAGGAAATGAGAGAGAAAAAATGCAGTTTTTCTTGTGTAGAGTGCGTTACTGCGAAGTTGTGTGAGGGGCTTACTGGGAGAGTGTTATAAGGAGAAAAAGAAGCCCCCCGACTGCCCCACCAGCCCCCACCGTCTTCTGCTGCCCCGCTTGTCCTCAACAGTGACGTGGTGCAGAGATTTGCAGGAATGGACAGAGGCCACACCTCTGGGAGATGGTGTCACTCGGGCAGCTATTCACCATCATGGCCGAGGGCTGGCCCTCCACACCCCCAACCCCGGTCCTAACCTGTGACCTGTCCTCCAGCTGTCCTCTCTCACCTCCCGGCACAGGCTCTGGCCCCACCCTGGGCACGCTCCCTCCTCGGTTCCCGGGGTCAGCAGCTGTGTGACTGGGAGACCTCCATCCTACCTAGCCCGGAAACCCAGGTCAAACCAGAACAGTCGGGAGGTAAAATTAAGACTAAGCCACAACAATTAAGGGACTGTCACTCGGAAGAATGAAGGAAAGGTGTCCAGGCCTGAAACTGGAATGAAGGAATGAACAAAGGAATGAATGGTTTAATGCATCGTTCCCATTAGTATTACTAATCAGTATCACAAATTAGTGTCACTGGTATAGCACAAAGTTTCGAAATTTCAAAACAGCCAATTACATCAAATAACCTAAGAAACAGATTTAAATTACAGATTTAACGTGCTCTCAGAAGCTTGATGAGGTGCGAAGCCTCTGCCCTCCTAGCCATCACAGCGCTCACAAACACTCTGGCAGCCTCCCCTCCCGGCACATAGTAGGATGGCATGTCTTTGCCCCGCTAAAGTTACGCGTGGCCACGTGACTCGCTTCGATGAGGAAACGCCAGCGGAAGTACTGTGTCACTGGCCACGGCGGCTGGAGAGCGAGTGCCTCCTCCCCCCACTCCTCCCTCACTCCCAGGGAGAGAGGGGACCTGGTCCCCGGTGGAGCTGCAGGCTCAGCCTGGGCCCTGGCCACCTCGGGTGGGAACGAAGCAGGACACGCACCTCTGGGGCTGTGGTTACCCAGCACACCCAGGCTTGCCTCGTCCGTCACCCTGTCACAGGGCAACGCATTAACCCTGAGACCTCAGCAGCCACCCCAGGGCAGTAGGAGGTGCTTGTGTGATTCCCTGCCTCTCTGAGAAAAGAAAATATGCTAGACCACTCGGAGCTGGGGCTAGTTCTCAGAGTTGCTTTGCCAGGTGTTATACACAGGAGGCAACGAGGAACATAAATTATTCACGGGAAGGGGGCTCTTCAATAGTCAACGTCAAGAATCAGACAGGCTGCCTCCCTCGCAGAATTGGGCTGAGGACTGGCGGTGATGTGGGTGGGGTTTCCAGCCGTGTGTCTGGCCTTCCCTGGCTCCGATGGCCTGTCTGGTACCTACCGGAGGCCACCTGTGGGGTCAGGTGGGGAGAGTGGCTGCACGTCGGTTGTCATCAACACAGTGACCGGCGCCTGCAAATATCCTGATCATCCTTAGACCCAGGAACCACGAAAGCTCCTGCCATCATCGCTTGGACTCCGAATCCGACACGTTCTCCCGAGAGAGAGTCCCAGACAGACAGCGTGACATCACGGGCCAGCTGCGACCCTGTGGAAGAAAATGCCAAGGACCCCAGCTCTGAGGAAGTGACCACCCTGGGTGCACGGCTGACCCGGGTTCCCTGGGAGTCTCCCCGTTTCCCGCGCGGGCCTGGAGCCCACTCACTTATCAGCCGGGCAGCCTCTGTGTGTTTCCTGCAGTTGGGGGAGGAGGGTCACAGAGGTCCCTGCAGACGGCAGACGAGTCAGGAGGGCCATCACCCGATCACTTGGAACATGATAGAATTTCAGGGGAAAAAATCAAATTAAAACATTCATCCAATTAGTAAAATATATGGGTAGAAATGATGAACCATTTTTGGATGTTTCTGACTTGTGCGACCCCTTAGGAATTCAATTCATCATCTTTGTCAATGTCAAATCCACTCACCAGACCCCTGTGCCTAAGTTAATAACATTTCAACTGGAGAGTTTGGGAGAACTGGGATCTTCATAAAAGAGATATTTCAAAATTCTTCATAATTATACCGAGCGTATCCAGATCCATCAGAACTGCCTAATTTGGGGGGAAGAAGTGTAATCTCTCACAGACAAGTTCATTAGTCCACCAGCCCACTAGCCCGGGCATCTGAAAGTCGAGCTACAGTCCCCTTCCAAAGCCTGAAGTCACTGAGATGCGCCCACCCACTTTGGGCCGCAGCAGGGGCTCTGACCAGCAAATGCCTTCCAAGGGAACGGCTTTTGGAGAAGGACAGGTGCAACAGGGACCACCTTGTCAAGGTAAGGCTACCTGCCTCTGAGCGGAGGGGCCCTCCAAGTCACAAAGGCAGGAGTCTCCCTGACAGCGGGAAAGGGCCCCCCGGGAGCCTCGGCTTCCCCGCCCTGGGCCCGGGGCCCCCTGAAAGAGGCTCTCGCTGCGGTGGCTGCTCCTATGCTAGAAATGAGTCTAGGAAAGGAAGGAAGGGCAGGTATGGAAGTTCGTCTCCCGGGAGAAGGCTATTAATGACAACCTTTATGAAGCTTCTGGCTGAGGCTGTGCCCCGCCCCCCCTCGGCGTGTCGTCGGGCCCGCTCCGCGCACTGGGAGTCTCGCCTCGCTAAGGTGGGATTTCGTCGTAATTTTCAGATTTCGCCTGGTTTCTGGGCGTGGAGCGTGGCAGAGGGTGAGATACAGTGCTCTGAAATTATAAATTATTATTGAAATTTAAAGCAGGGCGCTTTGAGCTTCTGTATCACTGCTGCGTAATTTATTTAGAGGTATTGAAAAATCCATACGGAAATTAAAAATGTAATATATAAATTCATCTTTCTTTGTTTATCCCGGTGTTTTATTGCACACCTGTGCAGACACAGTCGCTGCTGCTGGTTTTCAGAAATACCGGGGAGAAATGCGTGCGTTTTTTTCCGGAGTTTTCTTGCCTTCCAGTTTCAAACTCTCTATAACTTCTTACACTTGCAGCGTCATAAACAACTCCAAATGGGACTCCTCTTCTTTTCTTTTCTGTCTTACTTCTACCCCCGGCGTCTCCGTGGACACCAGAGACTTCTGTAATTAATATTCCTAATTAATACCCATTGCCTGAGAGTTGCCGCCGCCCTGAAACCACCATCTGACAAGCCCACGCACCGGAGTAAGTTGTTTCTGCTTTCACCGAGGTGCACAAGCGCCAGTTAGAGACCGGAGCTAATCGGGCCGAGAAGAACGGATACAGGAAAAGAAAGGGCGGCTCTTCCCCAGCATAAAGTAGGCGGGATTGCTGCAGAAATGGCCCACGGGAGCCCCCCGGTTTCTTCAATGAGGGTCCTCTCAAAGTCCATCTGTGAACATTTGGTCAGTCCTTTTACGGAGAAAAGACATTTCTCCAGGTTCGTATTAATTTTTCGTGCCCATCTGTGCGTTCGCCTGCTCCCCGCCCAAATGTCACTTCAGTCTCGGGGGACCGGCGTCGGAGCCTTGAGCGGCTCCGGCTGCAACGCGCAGACTACCCAGGGCGCCCACCTACAGCCTCGCAGAAGCGCGTGCCTTCCTTCAGCCTCCATCTCAGGAGTGACCCTGGAGTATGGGGTTAGTTATGGGGGAGGAATTTTCATTTTTCACGCTGCTGTTCCAAATGACCCTGAGACCTCACCAGTGGGCAAAAAGCCCATCAAAATTGATGCAAAAGTACAATCGAGGAGCACTTTCAAGAAATGCCTTCCCGTCCCATTCAGGGGCACACGGCGATCGGCAGAAAGAGGGCACTGGTAGGCACGCTGCAACGGGACAAGCATAATTGTATGTCAGCTCCGCAAACAACGCAGCGAATGGGTTTTTTCCTCCTAAGTAGCTTCAGTCCTGTCCTTGCATTCGGTTTACAACAGTCACAGAAACTCCTCTCCGGGTTCTCATAGCTGTGCTTCCCATCAGACGGTACCCACGCGGCCTCTCCTTCCACCCAGCCGAATACGATTTAATGTACGCACACCCCGCATACGCAGTCCCGTCGGCCAAACGTCCGCAGGCTCCCGCTGTCCAACTAGCTAATGACCCTTGTTGACGTATCCAAACTAAAACAATGGGTTGTGCTTTTGTTTGTTTGTTTTAGCCCCGCGGAAACGTCTTTGGTGCACCGCCCCCCGCCCCCCCCCCTCCAAAACCAATGCGTAATTAACTCTTCGTCAGGAGCAGGCTCACTGCTCCGCACCCTCGGCCTCTTTATCTCACAGAGGTGGTTACACTGTCTCAAAGAATAAGCGGAGGCAAATAGAGTTGGCCGTGGAACCCGAAAATAGTATCCAGAAATTAAAAACTCCGAGATGACACTGGGACGCGTCACTGAGGTTAATCGCCCTTGATTTGAAAGGAGGGTTGCAACTTTAAGAATGCAGCTTCGGCTTTTATTTTGCTACTTTAGAGCCTGCCTCACAACTACTTGGACAGACACAAAACAAGAATTACAGTGCACCGTAAGTTATTGTAATGTCCTGTGGCGGTGCACACTTCCAGTGAAATCCCAAGGTTATTGTTACGGTTCTCTGTTTGTGTGAAAGTGTCAAGCTGTTTCGAGTGACTACGCACTCTAAATTATATATAACTGTTCCTTTATAGCTAATAGGCACTAAAATTACTTTAAAACAGAAATGTAAAGTTATATTTTCATCCTTTTTGACAGATAATAAAGCTTATTTATGAGATGCAATTTTTCAAGCATTAAAACATCTCATGTTTACAAAAACATTAAAAATATTATTACTTGATCTTTAACGGAATGAAAAAAGCAAAACCATTATGGAAATATTTGTCCTGCTCGGCGACTTCTCCGTTCTGTCAAAATGTCATAACTTCATTTATGAGCGTTGGTGGTTTAAATACTTTCAAAATTAAAAATACTCGAAGGTTCAAATAGAGGCCAGTGATTTAAGATCAGGGGGGCCCCTGTCGGCCACGCACCCAGCCCTTGGAAACGCATCGAGATGAAGTGCTGACGTGTGGTACATGATGGCTGTTGCTGTCCCAGGAAGACGTGTCACTGAGTTGTCCTGGGTGGCATCAGTGGGCACAGTAAACGAGGCGTGTTCCTGCTCAAAAGCGAAGTTTCTCGTTTCCTCCTCTCCTGGGGGACCAGACCGCTTGGTAGTCCCTTGGGAGTCTGTGTCCTTCAGTCTGTCTGTAGAAGCAGAGAGCCCATGGGAGGGGCAGGGGGAAGCCATGCCTGCCCACCCGTGGAGGGCCGCTCAGTTAACAGGGCGGGAAATGGAGACGGCCAAAACACACCCACAGCCACACTGCCCCCCGTGGAACCAGGAGGCAAACTGGCAGGTACACGTCCACCCTCCCGATGGGTGAGGCCACAGGAGGGACCCTGGAAACCCACCCCACCCTGAAGCCCACCCTGCCCTGCTCTGGCTCCTGGGCGGTGGCTGCTTTCCTTCCCCAAAGTCAGCCTGGTGGCAGCGCAGCCCCAACAGAGGGCGTCCCCGGGGCGGGTCGCAGCACAACGCCAGTTTGTTCTTCTGTGAGGGTGGGCCAGCCTGAGCCCCTCTGCCAGCTCCAGGGGAGGTCGGGCTGGCTGCTGCGTGACAGCCGCGTCCCTGACATGGAGACACGTTGAGCCTCTGGATCTGAGAGCATGGCCACCTTGAGTCCGAAGCCAAGTGCAAGAGGAAGCCACAGCCAAGAATTCTGAGAAAAGCGGTCCCTCCCACAGGGACCCAAAGAAGATCCCTTCCCAGGGGATCTTGTGGGAGTTTGGGGCCTTTCTCGGTCCCGTCCCAGCACCTCCCAGCAGCACCGGCCTGCAGAAGCCTCCCCTGCAGGTGGAGGCCAAGCCCCGCCAGGGCCGGAGTCCGGCAGCTGGGAGTTGTGTCCTCCTCAGCAGCCTCCACCCCCTGACGGAGGCCCTGGCTGGGAGAGCAGCCTTGGGCGTCCTGTTTCCGGTGCTCTGGGGACATGTGTTCACCCGTGGGGCTGTCCAGCAAATTCCCTTTGTGCTTACAGGGGCCAGAGCTGGTTTCTCTTGCTTTCCACCAAACTAGGCGCACCCCACGTGGAACGGTCCCGGCGTCCCTTCTCTTCCCCACCACTGCCTCCTGGTGGGATGGGATGGGCTTTCTTTGCATCTGAGGGTCACGCTGGGAATGGAGAGTACCTGCCGCTCCTGGCTCTGGGGCCTGGAGACCAACATGCCCTTGGCAGGCGTGTCGTCCGGTGTCCACCCGTGAGAAGCACCACCACTCTCCAGGACAGCCCCCGGGATGCCCCCAGGCCCGCACCTGTGTCCTGAATCCTCTCCCAGTTAGTCTTAGGTTGCAGGTTCACGGCCCTTTCACATTGTTTCTGAGACTGTCTCTGCTAGGAGGATATTGGGGTTCCTTCCCTGGAAGATCTACGCTCTCCCCAAGTGGTCCAGCTAACTGCCAGCACCCACTGGCCGAGGAGTTGCATGGCTCCCTGTCTGACCCATTCCCACGGCCAGCCAAGGCCCCCTTCTCGTGGAAGGGCAAGAAAGCCCCGGCCCTGAGAACTAGAGCCCTGGCTGCCCTCGGGGCTGCCCTTTCTGGGCCCGGTCCGAGTCCACCCTGGGCTCCAGGGGCCAAGCCTGCTGCCCAGGCGGGGAGTGCAGTCCCAGCTCTCATGCTGCGGTCTCCACGGGAGGCCCGGCAGGAGCCAGCGCGCCGTGGGAGCGGGACAAACTGTTCAGCCAGGTTTGAAAAGACTAATCTCTGACCACACCCCACACACCAGTCCCTCCCCCCCCCCACAGGCTTTCAATAACTATTAATCCCGCTCTCAGGCAGGGGCAGGGCAGCCTGCTCTCCTGTGCAGAAGGAGGGGAAATCACAGCGCGGCAGAATTTTGAAAACGACAACAACGACAAATGTTAGACAGCCACACTTTGTCCCATCTATTTAGGAGGATGGCAGAGTGCATGCGCACGTGTGTGTGTGTGTGTGTGTGTGTGTTTACTTGTGCGTAAACACACACATACAGGTGTGTGGGGGAGCAGGCATGGGGGAGCAGTGGGCTCTGGGAAGGCAGGTGAACCCACACAATTCACAACTGTCGCTGAGGAAGCCTTCGATTTCTCCTTGAGTTGATCCCAGATGCACCGAGGAGGCCGGAGACTTACCCTGTGGTTCACTCAGACACGGTCAGTCTCCAGTGGCAGGCGGGACACTCCAGGTTTTCCGATGCCAGGAGAGAACAGGTGGCGCTCTCAGGAGCTGGTGTAACCTGTGTCACTGACTGGTGCCCAGGAGGACTGCTGAAGAGGTGTCTTGGCCAAGGTGAAGTGCGTGACGAAGCCAAGTGTCCTCAGAACTTAAATAAGGTCCCAACCCAAGTCCCGAGAGGCCGGTGCTGCCCCAGCAAAGGGCGGTGGGACTGGTGTGTGCACCGGGACAAGCAAGTGCCGTCGAAACCTGCTCCCTGCCTGTGGCTTGGTGAAGGCCGCATCTCCCGCCCACGGAGCCCGGAGTCTTGTTTGTGCGCCAGCCCTTCTTCCGAGAACAGAACCCTTTGTCCTTGTGGGTGGCTGTCCCCCCCCCACTCCACCCCAGGTGCACAGAGGACCGTGAGCAAAGGCCCGGGCCTGTGGCAGCCCTGGCCCCTGGGCGGGTCGGTCAGAGCGGCCCCCAGGGCCTCAGCGCCCCTCCCTGCCATGCCCCGCCTTTAACAGTGGTGTGTGTGGCTATGTGTCCTGACAAACGGGGGGAAACCACCTGAAAATGAAGCTGACACGGAAGAAAACAGAAACCCAGAGAAGAAAAGGATGATGGAATAGGTTTCCAATGACTTGGCTTTGGTCTCTGATCCAGCCACTGCCTTGCCTTGTCCCGTTAATTCCCACATCTCTACGAGGAGCTGTGACCAGAGACTCGGTCCCCCGCCACCGACGTGGCCCTGGCACAGTGCCACCCTTTCTAAGTGTTTTTCTGTCACTTCGACGTCTCTCACAGTCCCCCAAACTCTTCAGTGACCCAATGGTTAACTCGCCTGCTGTTTCAAAATTGCTAGCTGGATTTACAACAATAACCACCAAGAAAAACAGACGTATTTCTTTCTTAAGCAGAACAGGGGAGAACTGAACCGTAAATAACAAAGGTGTTACCTTTCTCGACGGCTTCTCAAATTTATGCTCACACAAAGTGAAATCAAAAGTAAATCATATCTTAACAGAACGATCTCTAACTATGAATCAAGACTGATTCGAGCAGAGAACATGTGCAAAGGGAAGTTCAAACAGGTTTGTCGGGAAAAAGCCTCTGCTCTTCGGCGACAGGGACGCCGTTGGGCCAGAGTCCAGATCTGGGGAAGTGGCGAGGACGTTGACAGTAGAGTGGACCCGGGGCTCAGAGCCCGCCCCACTCCCATAAAGCCCCACATTTCTCAGGGCGGCGCCCCACAGGGCAGACAGAAGACCCCGTGCCTTGGACGGCGACCAGCAGGCCATCACAAGGGGACACTGTGGAGGCACAAGGCGCAGGGCCAGGGACCCCGGGGTCCCTCAGAGTGTGGGGTTAGAGTGAGGAAGAGAGCTCCATCGGGCCTGTCCCTGCCCTCCCCCCAACTGGAGGGCGATCCCCTGAACTGCTGGGCTCACACGCCAGGTGGGCGTGAAGAGCGCGTGGCCTCCCACCCAATCCTGACCCCACTGCTGACCCCAGAGACGCACAGGCCGTGGGGGCAGGAGGGCCAGCACCTCACAGATGGGGGTGCAGGGTGAGGACCGGGACCGCGCCATCCTGGACTGAAAGGGACTCTAAAGGATGGACTTGGAGGTGAACGTGAGGCTCCTTCGCACCTGATAGAGTCGATTCCTCCTTTGGAGAAACATGAAGCCGTGACCCGCTGAGGAGCGGGCGTGCGTGTAGACACGGGTACTCAGTGCCGCCCAGCTGGGCGTGGAGGGGGGCGCCGAGGGAGGTGGGCGGCAAAGGCGGCGCAGCGGGAACAGACACCCAGAGGGCGCCTCCGAGGTTTTCTCCAAGAGGCGGGAGCCTGCTTCACCCACAGAAAGGAAGTATTCACGCTGATGGCAAAGCTGGCAAAATTATAAACACCACAGAAGCCAAGACCGACACCAACTCCCAGCGACACTCAGGGGCTGACGCACGGCCAGGATGTCACTTGTCCTGACATCCAGGACAGCAAGTGCTCGCGTGCTCACAAACTGGCGAGGTCACGGAAGGAACGTTCTCCCTAAACATTGCACAGGAGGCGTGTCGTGGGGCCATTTGGGAGTGTGCCTGCTTCCTAGTTAAGGAGGTGGCCTGCAGCCACAGGGTGCAGCGTTGAGGAGGCACCCCACTCGTGCCCCGTCCTCGTCAGAGCCTCTCTGTCTTCGGAGGAAGCACAGGGAGCACCGAGCTCACCTCGAGAGGTGACCGGGGAGACGACCAGGGTCATGACCGAGCGAACCCGCCCCACGCCATCAGTTAGGTACACCGGTGCTACACCGCGTGTCGGAGGCAGAAACGGGGAAGAACGTGAAACCCAAACCCGTGTGATCCGACGCACAGTGAGCCTCCCAGGACGAGCTTTTGGGGGAAAAGCTGGCCGAGCGCCCCGACAGGGATGGGTGTAGATCTCCGAAGCCCCAGAGGCCCACCGCCGGGTCCACAGCGGTGCAGACCTGCCGCCCGGGGGCTCAGGGGGCTTTGAGGGGCTGAGACTGGCGGGACATTCCGGATCATCAGTGACGTTCTGGTGACATCACTGATAACATCCATCACGGGCCCTGGCATTTACCGAGTGAGCCAGCAGAGCCCAGGCAGCATCGGCCCGGAGACCGACCGGTGACGAGCAGGCACGCTCTGACGGGCCAGTGCGTGTCCCCCAGAACACAAATGCAGGAAGCCAAGCGGAGTGAACAAGACTCATCACAACTATGCCGCTTCCCCAGGTCGAGGACAATGTTGGTTTTAAATTTATTTTTAGAGAGATGGGAAGGGAGGGAGTAAGAGAGGGAGAGAAACATCAATGTGTGGCTGTCTCTCACGTGATCCCCACTGGGAACCCGGCCCGCAGCCCAGACAGGTGCCCTGGTCTGGGAATCAAACCCGCAACCCTTCGGTTTGCAGCCCGCGTTCGACTCACTGAGCCACACCAGCTGGGACATGAGGACAATCTTTAGGGAGTGGCAGCAGCTCACGAGGCTGTCCCACAGCCAGCTCGGGGACACCAGCCTCCGGACAGCCTGGTGAGAGCCCCCAGTACCGTGCAGCCTGGGCTCAGAGCCCCCTGGCTCCAGGGCACCTTCTGGCTCCATGGGAACCTGAGGCACCGCGTTCAAGCCGGGCACGTTCCTGGGGATGAGAGAGCGTGAGCCCTGGTGGGGCCGGGGGAGCAGGAGAAAACCAGGGAGGCAGAGATGGGAATGACAGAGCGACCCCGATGTGGCACTGAGGTTGTCGGCCAGACTTCGAGGACAAGAAACTAGAAGCCACTGGACCCGCTGAGAAACTCCAGTGCCTGCAGAGAACTGTTCGGTTTGGTTTATTTTTCTTTTCTTTTTTTGTTTTTCCTTTACATTTTTTGTTGCACAAAGAGCCTTCTCAGGATCCAATGGGGAAATGCGCCCCTTCCCTCAGCTGGGTAGGGATTTCCCTCAAAGACACAGAATTTACATTCATTAACCCTCAGCCTGTGCTCTCTTTGCAAAGGACAGTAAAGGACCTAGGCCTCAACTCAGCCTATTTCGTCACCGTTGGCTGTGCAGTGACAAGTGTAAATGCGCAGTTAACACTTCGCTTCAGCACGGCTAATCCACAAGAATATAAATTGTTGGGGGCCTGAGCAGGACAGGCTTCCTGGCAAAGCAGTGACATCCACAGCAACTGTCAGGGACCCTTGGCTCTGCGTGCCATTCACACTTGTCACCGCCATGGCCTATCACACCTGCACGCAGGCCAAGACGCCTGTTCAGGTCACCTCACTCGTCAGAAGGCCATCGGAGCTCCCAGAGGACAGGAGTCTGGGGACGCAGAAGGGCCTCCTGGGAGGGTCCCGAGCAGTGGCCCTTCGTTCGCAGGTGAAAACTTTCCAGGGCAGAAGCCAGGCAAGAGGCCGGAGAACCAGGTGGAAGAGCTGGGTCACCCCGAGTCCCTCAGGGGAAAGTGGGCTGGACCCTGGCAGGGCAAACGCCAAAGACCGGGGACACAGGCGACGTCCCCAGTCAGGGATCTCCGGCACAGAGCGGGAGGCGCCTGCAGTGTCGGGGAATTTAAATTCACGGGGCAGGAGTTGTCAAAACGGACACCAAACCCGCCAGCCATGCTCCCTGGGACCGCTCTTCCCCGGGATGGGGTGGGAAGGGTGTCCCCTGCTCCCCTCCCTGGAACGTGCCAGACGCAGAGCAGAACCCATTCCGCGCCCACTAGAGACCCGGTCACAGGAGAGCAGTGCTCATGCCTCCCCAGCAGGAGTTCACTGCCCACCGAGGCTGAGGGCGATGCTCACGTCCCGGGAAATGCGGCGAAGCTGGGACAAGGAGACCTTCCAGGTGGCAGAACAGCCTTCCCTTCGCGTCGCCAAGGATGGCTCGTGGCTCCCTGCTCCTTGATTTAAGGGGGCCACTCCGCGTTGCTCCACCGGAGTAGGACAAGCACCCTTGGAACAAGTCCCTTTTCCGAGGGGAAGCGTGGCCATAAGCCGGGGCTTATGGAGACACTTTTTCTTGATTTTCCCCTTGCTGACACACAGGAAAAGAGGCTCTTCTCAGAGCACCCCCCTGCCCTGAGCCGAGGCGCACCAGTGAGACGGGCCGTCGCTTCGCCAGGGGAAGGTGGGGCTGAGACCCACAACGCCAAGGCCACTGGCCGCTGGCTGGGGGTAGGGGTTGGGGGGAACAAGGGAAAGGGCCCCCGATGCTGCCCCCTGCACCTTGCCCCCCCCCAGCCCCACAGGCGTGCCGGGGGCCTGATGCTCTGCATCAGAAAACGAAAAGGAATTGTTGACACAGCTTGACAATTCACACAACAGGCTCGCGACGCAGTGTGAAACCCCTTAAGTCCCCGGTATGTCCGACGTGATAAAATATATAACAGGATGCCACTTCCTATCATCCCTTCCCTTCAGCCAGCACACAAATATTTATANCGGGCCGTCGCTTCGCCAGGGGAAGGTGGGGCTGAGACCCACAACGCCAAGGCCACTGGCCGCTGGCCGGGGGTAGGGGTTGGGGGGAACAAGGGAAAGGGCCCCCGATGCTGCCCCCTGCACCTTGCCCCCCCCCCAGCCCCACAGGCATGCCGGGGGCCTGATGCTCTGCATCAGAAAACGAAAAGGAATTGTTGACACAGCTTGACAATTCACACAACAGGCTCGCGACGCAGTGTGAAACCCCTTAAGTCCCCGGTATGTCCGACGTGATAAAATATATAACAGGATGCCACTTCCTATCATCCCTTCCCTTCAGCCAGCACACAAATATTTATAAGCTGGAAAATTCCAAAATGGTGTTTGTCGAGGACCTGAAGCTTAATTGCTTCCCTGGTTGCAGGACGCTACTTTGGAAGTGGGCAGGTGCTGTTTTTTCAAACCTTGCTACCAAATAGATGCAGAATTTATTTTCCCCCAAATGCTTAATAAGACTACCTCTTCGTTCTAGATATGTAAAAACAATTGCCCTTTTCACAGCTGATGAAATACAAATTAATCCTTGAGGATTCAGTGTGTGCCTGTTTATCACTTTCAAATCTGAACGAACCACCGCAATTAATAGGGCTTTTGTTAGCCGGTGAGAAAATCAGTCACTTTGCCTTTGAAAATAGAAATACATGCAAAGTGGACCCCGGGTTAAATGCCCCCCACCTGCGTGCATGCGTGAGCATGCGTTTATTTTTTAACGTGCCGTGAGAGGTGTGATTGGACGACCTTCAGACGAGCGGTGCGACTCTGTCCTTAGCACGCTGCTTCTCGAGCCGGTTTGGGTCCCCAAACCTTTAAAATGCCGTGTCTTCCAGTGATGAAATAATGTTGTTCGTATGCGATCGCAAACCTTTTTAAAATTTAGAGAAACATCTTTCTTTGTGTTCACAGTTCCTCATGTTGGTTTAACCCCGCACTCAACCTCTGCAGTTTGTTTCACAAACCCACCTCGGGTTTGTTTCCGCCCATGGGTGGGGTTAACCCTTGGGCCCCCAGCTCTTCTTCTCCACGCCAGGTCACCGAGGTCTCCAGGGCACAAATGTGCACCCCCGCCCCATGTCCCAGGAGCGAGCAGAGCTGGGTGACATGTTTGCAGGAGCCTGAGTGGCCCTCGCTTCTTCACCCCACCTGCTTAGAAAGCCACTTGCGTCTAGTTCCACCATTGTTTATTTGGCACATGCATTTCAGTTTTCTCAATTAAATTCAAAGCATCCGAGGCCATCCCATGGCCTAAGCCAGACTGGCATCCAAATTTGTAGACTAATGTTACCCGGCCTCAACCTTTAATGTCCACCCCGAGCACTGAGCAGAATGAGCTCCACTTTTTTCTTTTTAATCTTGGACTCAAAATGTTGGTGTAAAACTAAAAGGATCACTTCATTTTCTTCCAAAAGAAACCCTGCTAATTACCACAGCTCATATTCTTTCAGGGCCTTGTCATCGGGCAGGCTCAGTGGAGGTTTTTCAAGGCCAGCGTGTCTGCGTCACGTCCTGCTTCGGTGGAGCCCTCAGCAGAGGTGGCCCGCGCCCTGCAGTGGCCTTGGCCGATGCGCCGCCTCCACGGGCAGGTTTGTCTGGGCTCTGGGCGCCTCCGCGGAGTTGGGAGAGTGGCCCGCTCTGCTCTGAGGATTATGTCACCTCTCCATCCCACCGCGGCCCGCGGAGTTCTTTTGACAGACAGCATGAGCAGATCTGCATAAGGAAGAGTAAGTGACAGCTGGGGTCAGACTCTCTCTGTGTGATGACAGTACCAGTTACACATTTCGAATTGTTTAACTATGAGTCTGCCGCTTCCACCGCCGTCTCACCGGCTCCACTTCTCATACCCAACAGCCAGGAAGCTGACACATAATTACACACTTACTACGGCGTCGCCGGCGCCGATAATTAAAACCGCCACCCGAGGATTGTGGTGGCGAGTCTGCAGCTGGGATGCTGTCAGGAGGCAGCCGCTCCGGCAGCTTTTCACGCCGTGTCCTCACAGGTGGGCCCCGGGGCCCGGCGCTGGACGGGCCGGCCAGCCTCCGCACATCATTTGCGACGTCTCGCACAAATGAAGAAAATCTATTAACAATCCAATAAGTGAAATACAAACACGATGACCCATGGGTTAAACTGCCCGCTTGGGCTCAGGAGTTGGGCCCGCCAGGCGCTGTTCGTCCCCCCTCCGTCCCCTGCACTCACTGAAAAGATCATCAAATCATCTCCCACCTCCGGTGGAGCCTCGAGAGCCACCGACGTTAGAGACGAGGCGAAGAAGGGTCGCTCAGCTCGCTGCTTGGCTTTGTGCCCGTGTCCGAATAGAGAAACTGGGGGGACTCTGGCAGCGGAGGACAAACACTTTAAACCATTACAAGTTTACTAATGAAAAGCAGATTTAATTTGGGGGAGAATAAGATTGGGGCAGAGACAGGAGTGGGGTCGGGGGCACCTGGTGCAGGTGAAGTGTAAGCGCCACACTCTGCCCAAGAAAAGGGTCATGCTGATGGAGTGACGCCGGGTCACGCCTGACGTCCAGGTCTCCCTTCCTCCATGCAGGGGCACCCACAGGGGACAGGGCGTGGACAGTTGCTACAATAATCTAAATGGGGCAGGCAGCGCAGCAGAAAAGGCGGGAGCCACCATGAGCGGCCATTACGAATGCTGTCCTTTACGCTATTAGAAAGAAGGTACCTGGAGAAGGGGAAGCCGCCGGGAACCAGGTGGATCCCAATTTGGGCAGGTCCGGCAGCGTGGCAGGAGCGGCTGGCTCTGACCAGAGTGAGCTGCATCTAGTCCACCCCAAACCGAGGGGCGGGCCCGTTGTCCTGGGACTCTCTGCCTGTTTGGCCCGCCTGCCTTTCCAGAGAGCCTGCAGCCCTTGCGCCTGGGAAATGGAGACGAGGCCTCTCCATGCACCAGGAGCGCTTGGGAACAGGGTTTGAGACACCCCCCTACCGACGGAGGCGCTCTGCATACCCTCCGTGCGGCTGACCTGCGCCCCATTTGCTGGGACTGGGGGAGCCCAGGACTTGGACGTCCCTGCTGAAGCAGGGAAGGCCACGCAGGACGGCGGCACGCTCAACTCCCGCAGCGTTAAAGAGAAGGTGGAGTGGGTTTCCTCCCCCCTTTCCAAACCCTGCCACGGGACAGTGGAGTCCCCCTGCCACGGGACAGTGGAGTCCCCCTGCCACGGGACGGTGGAGTCCCCCTGCCACGGGACGGTGGAGTCCCCCTGCCACGGGACTGTGGAGTCCCCCTGCCACGGGACGGTGGAGTCCCCCTGCCACGGGACGGTGGAGTCCCCCTGCCACGGGACGGTGGAGTCCCCCTACCAAGGGACGGTGGAGTCCCCCTGCCACGGGACGGTGGAGTCCCCCTACCAAGGGACGGTGGAGTCCCCCTGCCACGGGACGGTGGAGTCCCCCTGCCACGGGACGGTGGAGTCCCTCGTCGGGGCTGGCAGGGCTGGGAACTCCGCCCCAGGAGCAGCAGACAGATGCGGGGTGGGGGAAGCACAGCGCGTTTTCTAGAAGCTCTCATTTTCATCTATTTTAATTTGAAATATCTTAATACTGAAACCACAGGGATAATTATGCAATGGAAAACAAAATTGTATGAGCTTTTAGGAGGAAATGCACATTTTCAGAGGGTTTTTGTCTTTGGGCCGGATGGGCAGCCAGGGTTTCACCCCCACCTGGGGCCTAGTCGTGGGTGCATCTGAGCCGGGTGGATCCTGCCCACCTTCCCTGTCCCGCGTCAGGCCACAGGGAGAGGGACCCACCCAGGGACACCTCGCCACCTCTCTCCCGAGGGCCAGCCCCTCTCTGGGCATCTTCGTCCTGTGTGGTGGGGGCAGTGCGCAGTCCTTCCCTGGCCTGCAGTCAGAGCAGGGCGGGGGGTCCTTATCTATAGACGGTGGTCTCATCGCCTTTCTCGAGGGCTGCCCTGAGAGGTCAGGTGACCTAACGTGTGGGAAATTGCCGCTGGTGCTTCCCAACCACGTCGTGACCTGCTCATGGTTTACCGGCTCCGAGGACACGTGGGAGACTGTGACCTGCCCCGGATCTGAATGCCGTGGCCAGTGCCCCTGGCCCAGGCATCTCACTGAGCACTTACTAAGCGGCGTCTCCCCACGGTCCACATGGTAGAAGGACGCGCCCCACACGGTCCAGGGCGTCTATCCTCGCAGGGTCTACACCGCTTCCTTTTCTTACATAGAGGTTCGCTGTTACGATCTCGCTGTGTCGTCTCCACAATGAATCAAGACACTAAAAGATAAATGTGTCAAGGCTCTCAATAATTAATAATCGTTTTAATATTTAATAAACATTAAAATAAAATGAATATATTTTATTATAAAATCAAATAATCGTTTGAATAATTAATGAGTTTCTTAAAAATTTCAGTAAGAAAATAATAACCTAAATACTCTAATCCAGTGATTTTTTAAACATTTTTATTTAACTTTTTTTTTTTCAGAGAGGGGAAGGGAGGGAGAAAGAGAGGGACCAAGCCCTCAATCCAGGCATGTGCCCTGACTGAGAATCAAACCCACGACCTTTCGCTTTGCAGGTCTACACCCAGCCCGTGGGGCCACACCGGCCAGGGCAGGTTTTTTCTGTTTTTGTACAGAGTTTTCTTGAGCGACCCCGGGGACGCCTGGGGTAAAGCAGACGGGCGTCCGCAGACAGTGCCATCTTGTCCTGTGATGAGGGAGACCCTCCCCCCGAGCGGCGGCCCCGCGGTGAGCCTTGTCCAGAAAGACGCACCCGGCTGTGCCCTGTGCTCGGTCCAAGCCCCACCGCCTGTGTCCGCCCCGACGCCCGTGTCGCCGTGCTCCCGCCTTGCTCCTTCCAAGCCCCCGGCTACAGTGGGCAGACTCCCACACAAACGCACAGGCGACACTTAAACCCGTGGCAGGGACTCCCGTCCAGCACCCGAAACAGCCCAGAGCTGTTACGAAGCAGCAACACTGGGTGTTACTGCCCCGCCGGCCCACCCGTCGGCAGCACCCACTGCCCCGGACAACCCTTCTCGGTGGCTGGCACGGAGGAGGAGAACCCACAGGAACGAAGCAGCACTCGGGGCCTCAGCTGTCCAGCCTGAAGAGGTCACGTCACACCCACATGGAGAAACTCGCGTGCCTGGACAGCTGAATGTTGTGATTGGAAAGAGCAGACGCCGCTCTTGGGGAAGTTCCTGTGTGGTATCGCCCTTGGGCGCCACGGCGGTGGCGGTGACTGCCACGTGTGCACACCCGCAGGGGACTTGCTGGGTGGTCGGGCAAAGCCCCTTCCTGTGCGGACCTCACACAACTCTCCGTCAGGGGAGAAGCACGCTCGGCCACAGGTGGCCCACACGACACCCCGCACTCCGCCGACGGCACAGCCAGCCGGGCCAGCGTGGGGAGATCCATGTCTCCGTACCGGGGCCCTGTGCGTGGGCCACATGCACCCCAGCCTGGGGCGGGGTATGGGGGCCTCGCCCCCGCGGGAGCCCCGTCTGAAGCCCAACTTTTGCACCTCTTCCACTCGGGATTCAGGGTTAAAGAAAATAATAAAGTGTGGAAGTATTATCAAGTCACGCAGGCCCCCTGTGAGGGCTGTGAGAGTGGGGACAGCAGGGTCCTGTGTCCCCATGTCACAGAGCAGGGAGGTCTGCACACGAGGTTCTGAAATGAAAGACGGAATAAAAGCTTTACTTCGTGGCGCTAAAGTGCCTTTACAGAACGGAGTCTGATTTTCAAAGTCTTTTCAAATGGCACCACTGAAAATGTTGTGAGTAGGTCAAGCCTATCATGTCAGGACTAAAATGCCACACATTTGGTACTGAGAGAAAAAGAAATGTTAAACTTCCTCAGTGAGACTCAGCCTTTGGAAAAAAAGCTCATATGGCAGAATCTGGAGGCTTTCCAAACCCTTCATACCGATGGAGAAAGAAACCCACGGCGCGGGTCAAGGGCAGCTCTAAAAGCAGGTCAATGCAGAAGCAACAGAACCAAACACTCCCGAAGCCCCAAGGCAGCCAAACTCTGGGCTCCACCACCATGTCCCCAACCAGGAGCGTTCGGTCTTCGGCTCCTGGGTGACACGGGTCTTCACTCTGTGTCGACGAACCCGGGACCCCTGAGTGAGCCTTGTCTGCCATTGTTGCCCCCAGGCGCCCCATGGTGGTTCCTCTGTGGCCATCTGGGGTACGGGCTGGTTCAGTGACGCGAGCCACTGTCCCAGACCTTCAGGGGCAGAGCAGCTGCTCTGAGCCTTGGGCGTGTTGTAAACTTTTCACCTCGTCTCCTCCCCCCACTTTTTATTCTGAACATGTTCAACGTAAAGAAAAGTGGAAAGGATACTGCCAGGCGCACCCTTCCTCTCGTAACCCGACTCTGGACGGGCTGCGTTTCTCTGACCTCCTCCCCAGCTCCTTCCTGCCCAGGCACCACGCGTCCCCAAGGCCCAGTGAGAGAATGGGGGGGTGGCCTCCTAGTAAGTAAGAGACTGAATGCACAATCAGACAATGACCAGACCACAGGTGGCAGCGGGACTCTGGCCCACCAGCCCAGGAAGCCCAGCCACGCGCCCCCCCACAATGACCAGGATGGGCAGGACGTGGGCTGGGACAGCCAGCTTCCCCCAGCTCTGCTTCCAGTGCAGGGCTGACAGAGAAGGCCACACAGGCTCCCTAGGAGTCCCCCCGGGAGCCGCCCCAGGTCCCCTGGGTGCACGGCCTCCTTCAGGGCCCACCCCAGTCCGACCGCAGACCATGTCCATCCCCGCCTGCCTCATTTCTCCACCCCACATGGGAGAAAGTGGCGGCCCCTCCTCGGAGCAGCCCCGCACACACCGGCTCTGTCGGGTCTCCATTGGGCGTTCTCCCTTTATTTCCAAAGACACATGCAAGGACCTCGGAGAATTTACTCTAAATCTTCTCTCTTCTATGAGAACAAGAGAACAAGCCACCGCCTCGGAGAAGACATTTGCAAACTGCCTGTCTGATAAAGGACTGACATTGAGATCCTACAAACATCTCTCACGATCGGACAGTCAGAGGACAAGCTCAGCAGAAAGGGGCAGAACTGGAACGGACGCCTCACCAACAACCGCTCACAGGCAGCAGTGAACGCACGGCGAGGCGGTCAGCAGCACCGGGGCCACTCGCGTGGCCCAAATAAAACACACTGAGAACGCCAAGGGCTGCCGAGAATGAGGGCCAGCAGGAGCTCTCTGTTGCCGGTGGCATCGCAAAACGGCACAGTCCCTCGGACCACAGACCGGCAGCTCACCTTTATAGAGTCAGGCAGACATGTCCCATAGGACCTGGCAACTGCGGGCCCAGGTTCTACCCAGGAAAAATGAAAATGCATGTCCACACGGAAAAACCTGGGCCCAGTGCTCACTGCGGTTTTGTCTGTAAGCACCTCAAACTGCAAACAACCCAACCGGAAAACAGGCTCTGGCTCCAGAAAACAAACGTCTTCGTTACAAGAACCCTGATCCAACCAACACTACAGAGCCATCGGAGCCATTGAGCACCTGTGATGGGTGCCAGACCCAAGGCTGCAGTGTGGCGGGTCCCATCTACAGGACATCCAGACAGAGAGCAGAGCCGTGGGGGTGGGGGGCTGGGAGAGAAGAAGCGATTTACTGCAAAGGTTCCATGCGGGGGCTCTGGGGGGGCGGGGGAGCGGGTCTGTGTCATAACTGGGGTGGGCACAGGACTCTGGGCTTTTGTCAAAACCCACAGAATGGAACACCACCAGAAGGAATTGAGTGGCATTTTACAATCCTCTGCATCGCCCTGGCCAGGTGGCTTCATCGGTTGGAGCACCGTCTTGTACACCAAAGGGTCCCAGGTTCAGGTCCCGGTCAGAGTGTGTGTGAGAGACAACCAGTGGGTGTTTCTCTCTCACATCGACCTTTCTCTCTCTCTCTCTCTCTCTGTCCCTTCCTCTCTCTCTCTAAAATCAATAAACATATCCTTGGGTGAGGATCAAAAAACCCCTCTGTATCAGCATAGCTGTCCCAATTCTCATTTCCGGCAACGTTCGGAAGCACAGTCGCACTACTGCAGAGTCAGGCACTGCGTTTCCTCCACTAAAACCCCACCAGTAATGCAGCCCAACACTAACCGAACGCAAGGAGAGAGGCTGGAGCAGCCGTTTCCAACGGATCCTTGACGAGGTTGGCAAATCGGCACTTCTAGGAAGTTCTCAGGCCCGAGGGTTGTTGCGGGCCTGGGGACCCCACTTGGTCAGCCCCGGCTTCAAGGGGTACTTCTGTCTTCTGGGCACCTGCTGTCAGTCTGAACGTGAGGACCGGGAACACTCCAAGTCACATCCTCCCATTCCCGGAAACATTTCTGCACCTCGCCCTGGGGACCAGGGACCCCAAGAACAAGCTCTTAGCAAAGTGCTGTCAGGGGCTCGGTCGAAGTTGCCGGCTCCAGAGTCTGCCCTTCTGAGGGGGGGTGGGGTTCACCAAGTCCAGGAGGTGGGCAGTTTGTGCTTCGTCCACTCAACGCTCCTGCCGGGGTGGGGAAAACTCTCCCACACACTGTTAACAAGTGTCCCAAGTATGTCTTCATAACGTTCAAAATACCGTCAGCGGGCTCTTCCCATGAGTTCACGGCGGGCTCATCTGAACAAGGAGAAGAGTCCGGCTAGGTCGCCACCCCTGCCTTCCCAGCCACCACCTCCTCCCGTCCTGTGTGCGAGACACTGACGTCAGCTTCAGCCACCTTCTCGGGAGGCATGGAGGTTGCCCAAATGAGCCGATGTGTCTGCAAGACCCACTCAAGTGCCGAGCTGGCTGCGTCGTGCGTGCAGCCTCACAGTCCAGACGTTCCTTCCAGAAAGCTCTTGATCCCCAAACAGAGTGAGGACCTTTTCGAGCAAAGGCCTGTGAGCATCCGTAGGAACTGGGAGTGAGACGGCTACGCCAAGTGCCTGCCCGGCCAGTGGCCTCATCGTCCCATGACTGCCAGCCCCGCAGCCGGGCTTCGCTCAGCCCTCCAGCCCCGCCCCTCCCTGGGGCCTCCCTGCTCGTGCCGCAGGGGCAGGGGTCATGTCCAGAGCGTTCCTTCTGTGGCCAGCAGGTGTCCACTTCCGCATCATCCCAAGGGAACTTCCAAAACTCCGTTGGCCAGAAAAGCTCATTACAAGTGTTTTCCTCAACTCATCAAACATGCATGGCAATTAAAATAATTTTAAAGTTCTTTATATACTAAAATTGATTTTTGCACCATCACTGGCTAGCAGGAAGTCCTCATAGTATTCCATTTAAATATATGTGCTTCCTGAAAAAGTTCCAGAAAAATACCTGGCAGTGGCCAAGGCCACAGACAAGTTAAAAATAAAGATGGCCCCAGGGGAAGAGACACCTACTCGTCATTATGATCTTACAAGAAAGAATTCACTGAGCCAATATTCAATAACTATGTTAATTTCCTCGTTATTTTTAAATATTTGGTTTCTGCATTCTCTTGCTCATTCTGAGTGAAAAATGAGGATGGATGGATGGACAAATGGATGGACGGAAGGACTGGTGGGTGGTGGATGGATAGAGGACGGGTAGACGGGTGGATAGGTACGCTGAATGAATGGATATGGATGATGGATGGATGATGGATGGTGGGTGAATGGCTGGGTGGATGGAGAGTGGGTGATTGGACAGAAGGATGAAAGGCTGGGTGGATGTGAATGAATGGATGATGGCTGGATTGTGTGGGTGGATGGACAGATACATGGGAGGATGAGTGGACGGATGGATGGATGGATGGATGTGGGTGGATGTGGGTGGGTGTGAGGGGGTGGGGAGGTGGGTGATGGATTATAAAGCAGAACCATCTTGAGATCTGGAAGCAGACCTGCCTCTCCTGCCCAGCACTGTGTTACCTCAGTCAGGTCACCGTAGCTCTCTGAGCTTCAGTTTTTCCAATTTATTAAAAAATACAAAAAAGTCCACCCATTGACTTTTTGAGGTTATTGTGAGAACCACGTTAATGAAAAGGGAGAGAGTACTCTGACACACCTTTATTCATTGGTTTAATTCTTTCTTACTCTGTTTTACTCCAACTTTGACCAATGGGAATGCAAGTCAGTGACTGACGTGACAGTGGACAGAAAGACCTGGCCTCAAGGTGACGACAACATTGCATGAGGATGGCCGAGGTTCCGGGCGTTGGTCAGAGCGCTTAACCTGTATGGACTCATTGCACCCACAAACCACCCTCTAGGTGGCTATTACTACCGCATCCGCTTTCCGTAAACTAAGACCCAGGACGACTAAGAATCCCCACCGGTCCCACAGGTGGTAGCAGGGGAGCCAGGGTACGTGTGGCCTCTCGGTGCCCCTGCTGGGGTCCCGACGGCAGCACCCAAACCATTCGGTTTCCTGGGCCTGCAGCCCTCGCCCTCATTGGCAAACCGGGCCCAGCAGTGCCGTCTCTTCCACAGTTTCATGGATAAGTGCGATGCGGGGGGCAACACATGTGGCTTCACTGGCACTTCAGCTGGAACATAGGAAGAATTTTTGAAATGCTTGAACTTTTAAAAACAGTTGTGGCGGGCCTCTCAGAGTCAACTAAATCACCAAGCACAGGTACACCCCACCTGTGGGCATCCACCCAGGTCACCTGTTGCTGGGTCGTTGTGCACCTGGGGAGGTGTGTGCATCTGTGTGCACATGCATGTGTGCACGCAAGAGGGCTCACACACTTTTCTTACTGAGCTGCTGGCCAAGAAGGAACTAAAAGCAAAACCGCGAAGCTAACACGCTCCTGCATCGTGTCAGGAATTGAAGCGAGATGGGCGCCGTGTTCAGAGAGCTCTCCAAGTGAAGGGCAGAAGGCGGCGTCTTCTGAATCCCTCCCCGACGGGACTCTGCCCGGCTCTCCGCACAGCTCTTGGGTGGTTTTACTGGAGGATGAAGAGTCTCGTGAGCCTAACGGTTTCCTTCCCTGTCTCCTCCATGGCACAGCCCCCCATCCCAGGGCTGTGCTGTTGATGTAAGCAGACGAGCTAACGGGGAAGGAGACCGCCCTGATGGCTCCTGCACTCCCAGGCCAGCCCGGGGGTGGTCCGCCCCGGCCCCTGACGCTGATGTGGGGGGTAGGGCTGCTATCGCTGCCGTCCAGCCTGTCCCAACTGCTGTTCGCTGACCTACTGGTTTCCCATCCTGCATGACAAGTGACACCAAGCGTACAGCCCGGAACAGCACGTATGCACCACTCTACCGTCCTCCAGGGTGGGGTCTGTTAGCCCGGAGTCCACAGACTGGGGCGGCACTCTCTTGGGGCTCTGGTGGAGACCCCGCCCCCTGCCTTTTCCAGCTCAGGCTGGTGTGGAAGTCCGGTGTCGGGGGTCCTTACCCGACCCGCTCCGCCAGTGCGGTGGGTCGAGTCCTCCTTGCACTTCACCGCTCTGACCAGCTGTTCTGCCTCCCTCGTCCACGTGGAAGGTCCCACAACCACACCGGCCCACCTCAGCCATCCTGGACAGGCTCCCTCCTTCACAGTCAGCTGACCCAGGACCTCCATTCCATCCCTCACTTTAACTCCCTTCACCGTGTGATGTCCGTGTTCACAGGTCCCAGGGACTCGGAGGAGGACACTTCGGGAGCGACTTCACTGCCTCCTGGACGTGACCACCTCCTTCAACTTCCCCCTCCCACCACTCCTCCTTACGAGAGAGCTACCCATGCTCCAGGGAAGAGCTTCCATGTACAAAACAAGTAGCCAAGCAGGTGTGCACGTTAGCTTTGCACAGAGCACCTGTCCTTCATGGAGGGGCCCAGCTCCACACCCACAGTGGACACCTGGAGCCAGGCCCAGCCCAAGGAATGAATCCCTGACTGCGGAGTCCAGGGTGGAAGAGGTGGAAGAGTGGGTCTTCGAGCGCATGTGTTGTGAATGCTGAGCCTCACGGACTTCCCTGATTGCTGACGCGTTCATTCGTGCAGCCAGCACTGACCGCACCCACGGACCCACGGACCCACAGCACACTTTCTGCACGTCATGGAGGGTGAGAGAGTCGGATGAGACGCTAGGTGCCTTGGGCCCCAGAGAACTCCTGACGCAGCCCGTGGCGGGGCAGAAGCGGACTGGGGACTCAAAATTGCACGAGGCACCTCTGCTGCTCCGCTGCCTGCTCTGTCACCTGGCAGCTGTGACCCCAAGTGACCGGCGTGTGAGGACAGCCTACCCATCTCCAACTGCGGTCTTAATCCTTTCCTCCCCACAGCCCGACCCCACAGGTGAGACCACCCCTTCACCTCCAGGTTAAGGCGGGCACGAAGACGGACAGAACGGCAAGCCTTCGTCCCCCGAGGCCCGGGAAGGCCAAAGGTTTCCGAGAAGAGCAGGAAACGACCATGCAGACGGCTCAGTGCCAAGGGCCCGGCGTTCAGTGGGACGCACTCATATTCCACACTCCACACTCCACACATACCTCCTAGAATCAGATGCCAGTCGGCACGCACCCTCCAGCAAGCGTCCTGGGGCAGGGGATGGGGCTGACACACCAGCCAGCAGGGCCAGTGTGACGATGACACTGAATGACAGCAGATGTGGAGCCACATGGGGACCTTATGGGGACGCACTGGGCGTCAGTCTTCTCTGCCTCCAGCCGTGACTCACCATGTACCAGCACCTGCTGAGTCCCACGAGGACACCAGCGAGTCACCCCAAACAAATCATGAGAAACACCACACTCACGCTGGCTGTCACTTCTTTGTAATTTTAGCACAATCGGGAAAGAGCCACTCAGGGGCAGCTGGATGTAGCAAGAGGAGCCCTGGACTGGGCAGAGTTCCGCCCGCGGGCCGCACCCCGTGGGCTTTGCTCTACTTTTTTGGCAGCTCCAGGAAAAAGAAGGGAAGCCAGGTTTTCCTTCCTGAAACCCACCAGGGGGGAAGGATGGCAAGTAAACCCCAGCTTCAGGGAAAGTGGGAATGCTGGCCACCCAAAATCACAGGTCCTGGGGACCAGAGACACACAGTCACATCTGTGACGGACTCCGGAGACCCCGCATCTCTCTGCAGAGTGGGGCAGCAGGTGGACGTGACCGTGAACCAGACGGCTTTGCAAAGGAGCAGAACGGGAGGAAGGTGCTGTTGAAGGCAGGTCCCCAGGGCAGCACACAGGCAGCCTTGGAGGGCTGCCTGGCAGAGGATCCCCACACTGAGACGGCCTGGGGCCGAAGGGGAGGCAGCACGCATTTTTGCAGCTACGTAGTGGAGGTGAGCCGACCTGAATTGAGCAACAAAAACAACAGCACCAAGTACAGGTGAACTGACGGAGCCTTCCAAGGTCCTGCTGATGGGCAGGGCCAGGGACCCTGAGGAAGCCCCGCCCCTGGGGGAGGAGGTGGTACAGGAAGGATGGAAACGCAGGCCAGTTCGGCAGCTCACTCCCAGGGGCAGAATCACATCACGTTCTCGAGCAGCTGGCCTGTCCCCACGGCGGCACCAGCAGGGCCCTTCAGCGAAGGTCCAGCCAGGAAATGAAAAGAAGGGGACAGGCCTGGGGAGGACCGGCTTCCATGGAATTTCTCCCCAAATCGGGATAAACCTTTCAGGGAAATGATGTCTCATATCCTAAGATAAATGTAAGAGAAGACAGAATATGGGAGAAATCACTTAGAGATAAAATGGGGGTTGCTACAAAATAGGGATAAAAATGAAGGACAGAGGGGAGAGTGGAAGGTCGCCCACTGTCACAGACACAAGAGCCTCACTCCAAAGCAGCAGAGCCTGAAAAGGCCGAGTCAGGCCCGCAGGCACCAAAGGACAGGGAAACGAAGGGAGGGAGGAGGGAGGCGTTGGCTGTGGAAGGAGGACGCCGGTTCCGTTTTCCACACCGCTCGTTTCAGCGTGGGTGTGGCCGTTTCCTTCACTGGCCCACTCAGCCCTTCGTCTGTTCCCTCTAAAGTCCATGGGCTAATCAAGTTCTGAGGACAAGTGACACGGGTCTGGGGCCTTCGACACCTGGGAAAAGCAGCAGCAGGAACGCGCACCGCGCCTGTCAGCGGTGGGGAAGGAAATCGGCTGGGTGAGGGGCCAGGGCGGCAAGGACATGGACAGAGGCGACGTCCCGCCAAGCTCCGACAGAAGGCAGGCACTCTCTCCTAACCTACAGGAAGACCCGGTGCCCCAGGCCAGGGAGAAAAATGCCACAAGGCTATAAATACTGCGACGGATCCAAAAGTGGCTGAAACTCAAGAAATGTTGAAATCCTTTAAGGTGTTTTTCAGGGCCAGACAAGGAAGCGGAGCCACACAGGGCGACGCCGGCCGGCCCGAGACGCTGCTGCAAGGCGCACAGGGGACGATCCAGGCAGCACCGGCCCTTATTTATTTACTGAGTTTATTGGGGTGACCTTGGTTCATAAAATTATTTAGGTTCAGGCACATGTCACCTGTATGTTGCGTCGTGTGCCCACCACACTGAGTGAAGTCTCCCGCCGGCGAGCCTTGTCCCCTTTGGCCCTCTCTTCCCTCTGCCCCCTTTCCCTCCGGTCACCGCCACACTCTTGTCCCCGCCGAACAGGTGACCTGGCCGCCTCTGTGCCGCGGCAGAGCTCCCAGCTCGCAGGACGGACATGCTGTGGGACCAGTGTCCACTCATTCTGGTGGGGGCCTCCAAAATGTGCCCCCTGGAGAGACTCTCAGTCCCAAAATTGGGGGAAGGAAGCCCAACGCCAGGATCGCATACGCAGCCGGTCTGTCTGCCCCCACAGTGACAGGGACACCTGTCTTCAAGGAGCACACACGAGCCCTTTACAGAAACAGGGAACCCAGGCGCAGCCCAGACACATGGAGCTCGAGAATGAGGGTGAAGGGGCCGCCGGGAGCACCGAGTGTGTCCACTGTGGAATCCGGGTAAAGCTATTGCGGGAATTACGGCAATAAAGCCGAAACTGAATGTGGTTTTATTTAACCAACAATATTAATGTTATAAGACAAATAATTAAAATGTAATGACAGTAAGGGAAGAAAAGGGCTCTATGGCCACACATTATAGCACCTTCATAGTTGGGGCAAATCAAATCAATACTATTTGAAGTTGACCAAATAAAAATAGAACGATATGCAGCGTTTTCAGTTATACAAGTGAACACTAAAGAATTATATGAGTGAACAAGAAGCACTAAAATGAAACTTAATTGCCCCAAATACTAGACTCATTTTCTCTCTCTCTCACTCTCTTATACACAGACACACTCAAGTTGTGTGAGCAAAAAATAGAAAACAGAGAAAGCATAAAAAATGAAAACAACAACATAAAATCACACAGAACAACTTCTAAAAATGCACCTGTCATAATGGATATAAATTGAATAAATTCACCAATGAGGAAGTATCTTGTATCAAACTGGAATTCAATTACACACTCTAAAAACATCTTTCAACAGTTACCCAGAGAGGCTGGAAACCAAAGCGTGCCAACAGAAAGGGCACTGACGACAAGGAATGCAGAGTTCAAGGCCAGAGCCCGGACACAGCCAGGCTCCCGGGGATTCTTGAGCTCACTGCCACTTCCCTGCTTTGTGTCCTTCAAAGCGCTATTGACCTCCCTGAACCAACGCAGTCTCTCGCCTGTCCCTCGGTGGGGCCGACGGAAGCACCGCAGGGGCAGGTGTGTTTCTGCGGCTCCCCCTGGCCCAGGACAGGCCTTGGGGTGCTCGGGAAATGCCTGGCAGGAGCGAAGAAGCGGGGCAGACGCCGCTCCAGTCACCACGTGGTCGGCGATGTGACGCAAGGAAGCCCGTCAGCGCCATTCACGTGGCAACAGGTCAGAGAGAAGATGAGGCAAACAGATGTCAGGAAGAAACCGTGTAAAATTGGAAGTTTTTTTCTGACGTAAAAAACTTAAGAAATGCACCACATTCTTCCTAAAATAGCGCCCATGCGGGCACGCACACACAGGTCAAAAGCCAACACCGCACTTAGCGGTGACGGTTCAGACGCTGAGGTCCGTCACTCAGCATGAGCGATAACCAATGTCTTCTGAAGTCCTTGCCTGTTTCCAGAGGTGGAGAGAGATGTGTACATTACATTTTAAATTAACTACTAAAATAATGGGCATAGAATGTTCATAAACCAACAGGGCAGAGGAGAAAAATCGAAACATCAAACAGGTGACAAAAAGTCAGAAAAAGGCAAAGGGACTTGTAATTATGAATTTGTCATTATTTACTACTATTTAATATGATGATTATAAACTAAAATATTTTTCAATGTTAGATAAAATTTTGTACAATAAGAAACAACACACATCGAATCATCAGGAAATTGCTAGAGCAGTTTTTTTCCATAAAACCTTAAATGCATATTTAAAAATTGAAGAATAATAAGCTAAATATTCAACTCCAAAAGCTGGATGAGAACAACAGAATACACCAAACACAGGTAGGGGGAAAATAACAAATTAGTAAATACCTGAAAAAAGCTGAGGTATCAAAAAGTGGCAGAAATAATAAGCATCAGTAAGTTTGTTGGCCGTGACATTGCCCTTTGAAACTCAACAGCTTCTCTTCATGGAAATAAACAAGTCACAAGTGCCCTGGGAGGGGCTTTCCCACGCACAATGGCAAGAAACCAGGTGGGATTCTTTGGCATAAACTAAGAAAGATGCAGAACCACGTGGAAAACATTGAACTCAATAAAGAAACGCAGAAGAAGACGCGAGGAAACAGAAGGCAGACCAGAAGCAAAAAGACTGCGATTAGCCCTAAATTATTAGATAAAATACAACATCAGGAGCTTGTCTTTTTTTTAATTTCTGGAGTTGGACAGTTATTCTAAGAAACTCCGATGGAACGGTAGCCAGAAAACACCGTCAAGAGCAGCTGTCTGCATTAGCAAAGGACCCCACAGAGCGACACCGTCTAAAGCCACTGGACACAGACACGGCCTGTCAGCAGTCGGGGAGCGCACCCTGAAAACTAGAATTCAGTGTCCCTCCTCATGATCCAAACAAGGAGTTTTCTAAAGGCAACATGATACGGAAATAAGGATGGCGAAGTACATACGGGCAACAGGATGGAGTCTCCAAAAATGAATGAAACACACACAGAAACTTTCCCGCAGTGCTGTTCACACAGCGGGGAAGACAGGCGGCTCCGTAAACTGCGTCGGGCAGCCCGCCGGCCAGCGGGCGAGGCAGAGGTGAGGCGCTGCTCCGGCCATCCCCACCTCTGGGACCCAACACGTGGCCTTTGTGTGGGACGGGGCACACGGGTTTTAAAGCTGGGCCTACTGACTGCAGGGCAGGCTGCGCGCACAGAAGCCCAGAGTTTGTTCTTGTCGTTTGTAAATCGTTGCACCGTTTTCCAGAGGGTCCACTGTCCGCCGGCTTCTGCCTGCCCCCGAATGTGCAATTGGGTGACTTTGGAGACAGGCGTTCACCTGTGAGGCCGTGCCCACAGTCAAGGTCACCGCAGGGCCATCAGCTCCCGCAGCATCCTCCTGTCCCCTCAGGTTTGGTGGGCTGGGCTGGGGTTGGGGGTTCTTTTGCGGTGAGAACGCTGGGCACAGGGTATTCCTCGCTCCCCTGTTTTCCGTGTGCGGTGCTGCTTTCTGAGCTGGAGGGGGTTGTGGGGGAGTCGGTGAGGGGGGTACCCAGCAGAGTGTCAGTGACGCAGGGTAGATGAGTTCCGAACTTGACAATCGTCCCCGTTCTCAGTGAAGACGTGACCACTCTAGAGGAGCCATTTCTGCAGGAACCGGGCGGGGGGGGAGAGCCTGCAGCGGTTAGAACTGTGCCCCCAAATGCCAGACCACGCAAAGGAGCAGACAGCCACCACAGGCCAATCAGCTCAGTGAGTGTCTGCAAAGTGAAGTTCCGAGGAAAACCGGCCGGGTGCTCACACCCCTGCGACCGGGGGCAGGGAGACTCGAGGCCATAAAAGGAATGCTCCCCCGAATGGTCTGTCCACTGACATCAGCCCAAAAGGGAGACAGGCTGATGCCAACGAGCAGGCGAGGGACGAAAGGCGACACAGCTGCGGAACAGGCGCAAGCGTAAAAAATGCAAATGAAAGCAAAGGGCCCCTCCCCTACCGACCCGCAAAGGTTCACCCGCGAACCACACCCGGTCCTGACAGCGGTGTGGGCGCTCGTGCCGCCTGGCCACGGTGGACCCCGCAGCTCCAGGAGCAGGGTGCCCAGCGCTCCTCGAGACACATGTGCTCAGGAGCTCCAACCCAGCCACAGTCCACACAGGGGGCTGCACCTTGCGGCGTACTCCCCTCCCTGAGCTGAGATTCTCTCTGTCCCCTCCCTCTCCTTCCCTCTCTCTCTCTCTTTCTCTTTCTCTCTCTCTCTCTCTCTCTCACACACACACACACACACACACGTGTNTCGGCCGGCTTCTGCCTGCCCCCGAATGTGCAATTGGGTGACTTTGGAGACAGGCGTTCACCTGTGAGGCCGTGCCCACAGTCAGGGTCACCGCAGGGCCATCAGCTCCCGCGGCATTCTCCTGTCCCCTCAGGTTTGGTGGGCTGGGCTGGGCTGGGGTTGGGGGTTCTTTTGCTGTGAGAACGCTGGGCACAGGGTATTCCTCGCTCCCCTGTTTTCCGTGTGCGGTGCTGCTTTCTGAGCTGGAGGGGGTTGTGGGGGAGTCGGGGCGGGGGGGACCCAGCAGAGTGTCAGTGACGCAGGGTAGAAGAGTTCCGAACTTGACAATCGTCCCCGTGCTCAGTGAAGACGTGACCACTCTAGAGGGGCCATTTCTGCAGGAACCAGGGGCGGGGGCCTGCAGCGGTTAGAACTGTGCCCCCAAATACCAGACCACGCAAAGGAGCAGGCAGCCACCACAGGCCAATCAGCTCAGTGAGTGTCCGTAAAGTGAAGTTCCGAGGAAAACCGGCCGGGTGCTCACACCCCTGCGACCGGGGGCAGGGAGACTCGAGGCCATAAAAGGAATGCTCCCCCGAATGGTCTGTCCACTGACATCAGCCCAAAAGGGAGACAGGCTGATGCCAACGAGCAGGCGAGGGACGAAAGGCGACACAGCTGCGGAACAGGCGCAAGCGTAAAAAATGCAAATGAAAGCAAAGGGCCCCTCCCCTACCGACCCGCAAAGGTTCACCCGCGAACCACACCCGGTCCTGACAGCGGTGTGGGCGCTCGTGCCGCCTGGCCACGGTGGACCCCGCAGCTCCAGGAGCAGGGTGCCCAGCGCTCCTCGAGACACATGTGCTCAGGAGCTCCAACCCAGCCACAGTCCACACAGGGGGCTGCACCTTGCGGCGTACTCCCCTCCCTGAGCTGAGATTCTCTCTGTCCCCTCCCTCTCCTTCCCTCTCTCTCTTTCTCTTTCTCTCTCTCTCTCTCTCACACACACACACACACACACACACACGTGTTTATTCCACATAAAACACAGAATGCTTCTGTAGGCAAAGCCCCGGTCTTCACCCTCTGTGCGCCTTATTCTAATTCTCTCAACAGCTATGTGGTGTAGGTTCCTTTAATTCCAGTTTGACAGACGAGGAGACCAGCTCGGAGTGGGGGGTCAGAGGGAAGTGGAGCCAAGGGGCTCTGCTGGGATTCGAACCAAGTCCCCCCTACCAGAGCCTGTGTCCTGAGGAGGGCCGCTCCTGCCTCCCTTTCGTCAGTGGTAAATGGAGAACTGGGAACCAGCACAACACCTATTAACCGGGAACGAGGCCAGCGGCGTGCATTTTGGAATACTAAGCAAGATTAATTTTCATCAGCTTGAACGTGTGTATAAAAATAAGAAGACTGCCCAGAAAAATGCCGGGGGCATGTTAGGGGAGAAAAGGCCAGGCCCACGGTGTCCAAAATGCAATCCTGAGTGCGGGCCCAGCGCGTGCCTGAAAGCACAGCAGGGCCCGGGGCAGGATGGCCCCCGCCCGGCAGAGAGGGGCCCCACCAGTGGGATGCAGGCCGGGGTGGGGGGCGGGGAGGGGCGGGCCGATGTAACTTATTTTCTACTCTTTGCTTCCTTTAATAATGAGCATGTCTTTCTGTTATCATGTTTTTTAAGAACACTAATTTTGAAATCCAGAATAAACATTTCCTGGACACTTCCCCAGGATATGAGTCTGTGCCAAGGCCCACGCCCAGGCCCAGAGGGCTGGCAGCCTTCTGACAATGGGGTGGCTGGAGAGAGAGGAAACAGGGCCTTCAGGATGGGCTGTTTCCTCGTAAACAAGGGGCCCTCGGAGCTCGCCCAGGCCTGACGGTGGCTGGTGTCCCCCCGGCATTTGTCTTCCATGAAGACAGGGCGCCAAGGAAGCCCTGCTTCTGAGATTTTGTCAGCTCTGCCCAGGCCCTGTGTGTACAGTGTGTCGGATTGCGCCCCGCTGTCACTCAGGCTCAAAGTCCGCGTGCCCCACAGCCGAGGGAACAGGGGGCAGGGTCGCTTTCGCACCCGGGGCACACAAGGCTCCTGCTTTCCTGCTTGGCCAGCCCCCGGCCCTGGGGAGAAAGCCTACAGCTAGAGACAGATCTGTGCATCCCTTCGGTGAGGGGGGCCTGGCGGAGCAGCAAAGGCAAAAAGGCGCCAAAAGACAGGGGTGGCTCCGTGCGCGCCCCCCACCCAGGGAGGAGGAAGCTTCCCGAGGCACTGGGCTAGAAACTTCTCGGAGGTGAAAGGGCAATGCTTTGGGTGAGCCACCCAGCCCCATCTGCTGAGGCGTCTTTACAAAAGAAATCAGAGTTTCATCACGAGGGGCTTGTTTCGGCGCCGGATTCCCCACACTCGCCTCGGCCGGGTGCTCATTTGCCCGTTTGTGCATTTTCATTACGGGTAATTAAAGAACAAACGCCTCTTCAGTTAGAGAAGATACACAGCTCCTTATCAGAGGGCTGTCGATGTTCTCTTAGCCGCGTACAGGCACGGAGATTAAATTTCAGAGCGAGATTTATTTTGTGCTGCCGTCCCACGATCCAGCAGAGAATTGTGCAATGCAAGTAATCTGATCAGAATAATGCATAGCGACATATTTCAGAAAACCAATAATTGTGGTAACACTGAGCTCTGCTAGGTGCCAAAATACAGTCCGGAATCTCTCTCCCCCCTCCCCCCCCCCCCAGTTCCTTCATCATCGCTCCGTGAGACGGTGCAGTGCCGTCCGCTGCAGGCGCAAGCTGGCGGAGATCACTATCAGACTTTTAGAGATTTATTGTAATTTGAGATCTACGGCATTTCTCTGGGCCCCAAATCAAAATGATATTTTACAGACGAGCCTTAGCAAGATTTCACGGCTTTTATATCTTAAGAGTTCTTTGTCCTTGGCGAGGTTCTGCAGGTAGTTTTTTTATTAGGTTATGAAGCAGTTAGGTCAAACAACAGAAAAATGACCAAAACTGCCTTATTTAAATTGTGTTTCCTTCTTTAACCTTTTGGCTTCCCTACATAAAAGGCAATCCTTCAGGAACAAGTCCCAAACACAATCACCGCCTGTTTGCTTTCCTCAAACCCTTGTGGAATAAACAGAATCTGTAACGAGGCCCCTTTCACCATTTTTTATTCTGCTCGTATTTGCAATGATTTTATAACAGACGGCCGGTCGCCTCTCTCCCACTATCCCAATTGCTGCATCCAGGGATTAAAAACCATTTAGGGCCCACGCCTTAAACAGAGTCCCCACACAGCAGTATAACGAACATTATGCCTCGTTTCTTTTTATGGAGGCTTTATCGGCCCCACCAAGGCGCTGGGGACTTTGGCCCTCGTTCTGGAGCGGAGAAGCGACCTGCTTATACCTCTGTGGGAAGTGTCATCGAAGGAGATTTCCAAGGTGGCAGGGAAGGAAATGCGCGAGCCCTCGGTGGTCATCGCCTCATTTCACCACGACACAGTCACGCACCCAGCACCCTAAAGAGACTTCTTCTCTTCTCCTCCTTCTTCTTCTTCTTCTTCTTCTTCTTCTTCTTCACCCTAAAGAGAACATTTTCCTTGCAAACATCGACTGGTGTCTAAGTTTGCTCAGGAACAAATAGGTTGAGTTGCTGAAAAATTGCATTAAGAAGAGGAAGCCAACTTCCCCAGAGGTTCAGAGGCACGACCACAAGACAGGGTCAGGTGACGCTGGGGCAGTCCGCTCTCTGTGAGAGCGGAGGGATGCCAGGCGTGAGGGGGCCCAGGGGCCTGCACTGCCCCCCACCCCAACTGCAGTGTGGTGGTCTGTGTTGGGGGGGCCAGGCAGCCTCTAACCTGGGCATAAAGTTGAACTGGACAGTCAGCCACAGTCCCACGGCCCCTGCAGGACCCCAGGCACGAACTAGGGGGAAATAGTGGATCCGCCCCACTCAGCCCACACCTCCCACCTCGCACGGGCGGGGTCCCACGCCCGCCTGAGTGGGCGTCTACCTGCCGCAGTAGCAGAACGGTAGACCTTCACCTCGGCCACATTAGTGACACTAATGATCACTAATGATCATTAGTGATACTGATGTTTCACTAATGATAGTGATAGTAGTGAGCATCAGTACCACTCAGTGATAGTGATACTGAGTTTCTCCATGAAAACGAGAAATGGGTGGTTTCCGGGGAAATGAATGAACGCTACTTGAGTCTGTCCTTATAATAAGTAACATTGCTACTTCATATTCGTAAAGGGTTTACGGTCCTTTCATTCTTTCTGCGAACCAAGTAGGTATTATAACCACTTAAGATGATAAACTTCAGGCCACGCCAACACACTGAGTGCAGTCCTGTTAAAATTAGAAATAAGACAAAGATGTCCATGGTCACTTATGACTGGTTAACATTGTTCTGATAGATTTTCCCAAAGCAGTGACGTGTAAAATACGAAAACATGAACTACTATAAATGATAAAATTATTCTTTGCAAGTTATATACCACGTATATAGAAACCTTACAAATGAGTATTAAGTAGCCTGAAAAAAAGGTAAAATATAGAAAAAATACCTAACTTGTTGGAAAATAGAATGGAAGAAAATTACTTTCACGGCAGCAAAGAGGAACATAAAACACAAGGGAGATTCCAACAGAAACGGCACAAAATTTGCCATGGAAAAAACGCACATATTTCCTCAGAGACATTAAAACATTTTATGGAAATGCGACCCGGTGACTGGTGGGAAGGGTAGATACAGAGGNTACAAATGAGTATTGAGTAGCCTTAAAAAAAGGTAAAATATAGAAAAAATACCTAAGTTGTTGGAAAATAGAATGGAAGAAAATTACTTTCACGGCAGCAAAGAGGAACATAAAACACAAGGGAGATTCCAACAGAAACGGCACAAAATTTGCCATGGAAAAAACGCACATATTTCCTCAGAGACATTAAAACATTTTATGGAAATGCGACCCAGCGACTGGTGGGAAGGGTAGATACAGAGGAACACAGCCCCAGCTCCCGTTAAAAAGGGCGTGAGCGCAGTCCCCACCCACGGCGCGCGGGCACAGCTCCGACGGGGCCAGTCTGACGTCCGTGTCAGAGAGAAACGACAGACAAGAGCTGGAGGGGGACAGGGAAGTTTCGTGCCACAGTCTCGTGTCGCCAGTGGCCTTCCACAGAAAACAAGAATCGCCGACCAAGGAAAAGGGATGTGTGGGCAAATAAACGTCTAATAAACACTGCTAGGGGAAATTCCCCTGTACTTAAGAAACACTAACCTAAGTGACAGGCACACCCCATCTGGTACCGCAAGATAAATTCCGGGTTGAAAGAAAGAGCCCCTGAGTAGATTTAAAAATAAACATGAAAAAATTTTAAATAAGATTGTATGGATTTTAGTCCATAAGATTCATTAGGGGAGTGCCACATTTGTCTTTTTAAATGAATGAGTGAGAAAAGGCCGATACGATGGAGAAGAAAAGAACAAAGAAGATATGGATTGCTGTGAGGATTTAAAAGAATTTTTAAATAATGGCAAATAAATCTGAGAAAAGATTGCAAGTAAGATAATCAAAGATGAATGGCCTTAATATAGAGGGGTTTTATGAGTCAGTAAAGAAAAAGACAATCTGAAAAAAGTGGAGAACATTTCAAATTTGGGTTTGGGGGAGTGCAAAGCAACACCTGACCTGGGGGAGTGCAAAGCAACACCTGACCTGGGGGAGTGCAAAGCAACACCGTGGGGGGGGGGGCGGGGGCCCTGGGGTCCTCTCCAGCAGCCCAGACACAGAGGCAGCGGTCAGAACACACTTTCGATATGTTGACACCGTTATCGGAGGTAGCGCTGCCTCCCCGACATGCTGTGATAGAGACATACGTCCCGCCGCTCGCCCCGAAGCCGGGAGTTGATAAAATCATCTTCACGGTGACATTTTGTGCTCGTTAGGCTCACAAAACAAAACAGAACAGTCTGGCTTTTCTGAGAGAATTAGTCCCTTGATCTGACGCCTAAGTGAAAAATTACTATACAAGAAGGATACAAATCTACTGTATTGTCTCTTTTTGTGGTTTGGACACTGAGAAAGACTCTTTCATCTCAAACGTTTCTAAACATAAAGGCCCACACCCAGCACGGAGTGGGCCACGCAGCCCTCCAACCTCCCACGGCCCTGGCCCTCAGTTCACGGCTGTCCCTCGCCCTTGTCACCCAGCGTATAGAAGGAAGATGACATCACACGAAATGTCCACAGTTTTAGGATGCAAAAGTCAATGAAAACATTAAATCAATACTGCTGATCTTCAGATTAGGTGGAAGGTTGAAAGAGTTCCCTAAACCCAATCTACGGGGACAGAGGTAGAGACTCGGAAAAAAAAATTAAGACCACAAATCGGGCACAGAAGCCCAGTTCCCACCTGGCAGAGTTTCCCGGCAAAACGGAGGTAACCGCGGGAGAAGAAATGAGGCGGGCAGAGCACTCCCCTGACTAGGAGGGTGGCTCAGGCGTCCCCTCCTTTTGTTCCGTTGTAGCGAAGGGATTTGTCAGGTTCTGGGGAAGAAGAAAGAAATAGGACCCTTTTCTTGATTCATCCTGAAAGTGTTGGGGAGAAAGAGCAGATTGTGTACGAGAAACAACAGACAGGTTGGCATCGGCCACCAGTCTTCAGAGTGGGCCCTCGGAGGTGACAGAGCTGTGCTTTGAGGACAAGGGGGAACATTTCTGTGCCTGGAACTTCATATCCAGCCTGAAAGTGTTTTAGCCAGTCAGAGCACTGGCAGACACAGATGCCAAAACGGAGCCAAACTTTTCTGAAGTTATGCGAACATTTACATTGGCAAATTGAAAAACTGCACCTAAGAAAGGTGATAATATGAGAAATAACAGTGATAAAAATAACCAAAAGTATACAACTTCTAAAATGAATTATTTTTATAATGTAGACATATTTGGCATGCTTTTTAAAAGGTAAAAGCACAATGGAAATAATGATATAAACTAACACCAAGTTAGGTCAACAAAGTAGGGGGGGGAGAAATAAAGATAAACGCAGTGGGCCTGGTCATTCGGGGGGTGGGGCCCGCGAAAGCAGGCCTACAATTGTGCATGTGGAAAATAATACAATTAACAAATAATAATACAAGAATAAACCTCATGTTTCATAAACTCACAACTGCATACCTATTTTTCCTCACCCTGTATTTAGAGAAGCTGAAACTTAATATTAGACTCAAAAAAATCACGAAAAAAGAAAGAACATTTAAGACAAGAAGTGACATTTTATGTATAAGTACAGTCCTTTCGGCTTATAAGCTCCCACGCGTTGAATGGCTTAATATCAAAATTTATAAAACAAAATACGTAAACCAGAATATCTGATATATGAAAATACATAAAACCAAACTAGGAAAAACAGAGGAAACCAGCTTGTTATCAGAGTGAGATTTGAAGGTGACTCTTTAAGAATGACAACACAAAAAATAAATAAGGATGGCTCCCCATTAGATTAAAATAGTATATTTAAAAGGTGCAAAGAGAGCTTTACCCACGACAAATGGAGAATCCATGTGTTCTTAAATATCGGTGGAATATTCATTTGAGAAACCTGTCCAAGGTTTAGCGCATAAAGAAAATTCAAAGTAGGAGTCAGAGACCATTTTTGTGAATCCAAGGCAATAAAACTAGAAACTAATAACCGAAGGATAGTCCCACAATGTCAGTCTGCCCACAGCATGGACCAGAGCCTCTGAATAACTTATGAAGTCAAGAGAAAATAAAGCGGAAATTACCAATGCTTACTAATGAGAATACTTCACACTGAAGCCCGTGGGCATGGGCCGAGCGGTCCTCAGAGAAAAATTTAGAGCTTCAATGTGTTTTCAGAAAATAATAAAGACTAAAAGTAAATTAACTAAGCATTTAATTCAAGAAGTTAGGAAAATAACTCAAAAAGTGTCAAATGCAAACAAGGAAACAGTTAACCGGCAAAGGCAGCGTCTGTCATTTCCAGTGTCACGTTCGAGGCTGTGTGGACCAGCCCTTTCACTGAAAACAACGGAGAAGAATGGACCATTTTAATGTGCCTACAGGAACATTGTCCACATAGTCAGGAAATCCCACCCCAAACCTAAGGAGAGAGTGCGCTCAGAGAAGCAAGCCAAGACCCATGCACTGAGGGGTTCGATGGTGGGGGGGGGGGCCTACAGGGGTGCAGGCCAGAACTCCAGGGCCACCGCCCACCCACCCAGGCTGCAGCACAGTGGGCAACCGACTTGGTATAATTTGGTAACTTCAAATACAGACGATGGCCCACAAGCTGGCCATTCTACNACGGAAAACAACGGAGAAGAATGGACCGTTTTAATGTGCCTACGGGAACATTGTCCACATAGTCAGGAAATCCCAGCCCAAACGTAAGGAGAGAGTGAGCTCAGAGAAGCAAGCCAAGACCCATGCACTGAGGGGTTCGATGGGGGGGGGGGGCCTACAGGGGTGCAGGCCAGAACTCCAGGGCCACCGCCCACCCACCCAGGCTGCAGCACAGTGGGCAACCGACTTGGTATAATTTGGTAACTTCAAATACAGGCGATGGCCCACAAGCTGGCCATTCTACTTCTAGACTGGGCCCTAGGGCAACCGCGCATCAGGAACCAGCGCGAGACCGAGCGCGGGGCACCATTTCCGGAGCCCAAAGCTGAGAGAGCCCGCACATCCATCAGGGCGGAGCAGACCGACAGCTGGCAGTGTCTGCCGGGGAAGAGCCCCTGGTGTCGAAGGGAAACAAGGGGAGCCCACGCCCCAGTAGGGGCACAGTCCGGGTGCACTGCTGAGTGAAATCGGCGAGGAGGGGAAAGAACATATTCCATTGGTCTCCCGTCCAAAAATTCAAATACAAAAATAAGGGGAAACTGCAGTCTCTTGTCTAGGGACACAGGCATAAGCAAGGATGTGATTGTCACAAAAGGCAGGGATGGGGTCACCTGTGGAGGGAGGGAGGGAGGTCTGGGCGCCGGAGACTCTAGCAAGGTGCTTGTCCAAGTGCAAGGCCATTTACAGGGGCTTCTTTTTCAGTTTTCCAACACAAAAAGAAGTTAAGCAGCAAACAAGATAGTGTAGAATAAGTCTGGGCACAAAGAGGAGACTTGAACAGAAATAAGGATTCTTAGAAAACTAGAGCAAAATAGCTGAGACTTCCAAAGTCTGGTCCAAGGGAAGAAAAGGAGATAAAGAACTTGAGAACCCTAAAACCTCCAACAGCCCCAGCACTGCCAGCTCCTGAGATCACAGTGGGTTGGCTGGCCCCACGCACTTTAAATGTTGAGAAAATGGACACTTTGGTACAAAATGCTGAATGCTCCACCGTGGACTACAGAAGTGTAGAAAACCCGAATACATCAGTATCCACATAAAAAATAACCAAAAATGCGTCCCCCCTCCCATTAGCCCAACCCAGTTGCCCACGCCCACAGATGGCCCGGGCTGACTTGAACTTGCCCCCACCCCGGCAGACAGCAGATGTGTGCTCACTGAGTCCACCACACAGCATCCAGTTGTCTTCATTCCTGTTGGTCTCTTTTGTCCTTTTCCAGCCTTTTCATATGTGTGTGTGTGTGTGTGTGTCAAACATACATATAACTTCTACACGTTTATGTGCATATAATTTGTTTCTTTCCATTTCTTGGTGACCGAGGTGCACAATGGTACCCTTTTCCTTGGAGCTTTGGTTCGGCTGAATCTCCTAGATTCTGACAAACTATTTTCTGAGCCCAGTTTCAGAAATTCTTTACTTTGTTTACTTCCCCTTTGACCCAAGAGTTGTTTAATAGATGGTTTTGTTTTTCCAGGTGGAAGGGCCTTTCTGTTTTTTATTTTCTTATTAATTCCCAGTTTTATTGCGTTTAGCTAGTGAGGGTGGTTTGTGTTACTCATATTTTTTGGAATTTACTGAGGTTTGCTTTACGGCCTAATGCACGGCCATATTTTGTGAATGTGTACTTGGAAAAAAGGCATGCCCCCCGCTACAGGGGAAGAGAATTTGAAACACACCCTCCGAATCTGCCTCGTTCACTCCACTGCCGGGCCTTCCGCGTGGTGGATGAGGCGGGCCAGTGTCAGCCGAGCTAAGCCTGTCTGGGACGCAACAGGCGAGTTGCCCTGCTGTGTGTGCGGCCTGTTTCTCCTCTTCCCCGGTCTCGTTCCTTCCTTCCTCTCCTGTCGGCTCGTTACACGCAGATCGCCCCTGCACAGTCTAATTCAGAGATAGTAGCAATTTTATACCTTCACCGTGCACTGCGGCCTCCAGCTTTATGAAATACCCTGTTCTCCCTTTGGCTCACTGGCCCCAATCCCGCCTTGTCTGTTGTCGAATTGCAACACCCAGTTTCTTCCTATCAGCAGCTGCCTCCTTACCAGCCTTCGATTCCTCTCTCTGAACAGGCGTACCTCCTGGACGCCCCTGGGAATGGCGTCTTGCTTTGTGACCCCACCAGACAGCTTTTCCTTTCAATGAGTGAGGCAAACTCATCTCTCTACTTTTATCAGTGAGATAATGTGCTTTCTGACTGTTTCATATTTGTACACACTTACGTGTACACGTGTGTAGGTAGGTGCATGTATGCTATGTACATTATAATACAGGCACATGTGTGTGAAAAGTCCTCCCCTTGAGATTTTTTAAATTTACCCTTCTGGCATTATTTACTAGAATTTTGGTATTTAAGCAGGCTTAAAGTTAAGCAGGCTTAAAGTTCCAATGTTTCTCTTGTAACTTATCTTTGAATAATAGTCTTAGTTGCCTCTTTCATTATTCAGCCAGTCTCATTATAGCCAAAAATAAATGGACAAAGTTGAACATCAGATTTTGCAACATAATGGAGCCCTAAGATATCTATGTATCTTAGATCTTTTTTTAGAAACATCTCTTAAGCATCAAAAATAGTGTAACGTTCATAGGAGAAGGAAGAAAATCTATTTTCCTTGTTGCCAATTGCTCTCAAAACCCTGGTTAAGAACATTCCTCGGTTACTTCTGGCCAAGATGGAGGCACAGGTAGACACACTGTGCCTCCACGTGCAACCAAAAGGACAACATCAAATTTAAAAACAAAAAAAAAAACCACCACAACTGCCAGAAAATCAAATTGTATGGAAGTCCCACAACCGAGGAGTTAAAGAAGGAACGCTCGCCCAGACCGGGAGGAGGGGTGGGGACGGGCCGAGGGGACCTGCAGCAAGGCTGCGGCTGGCAGAGCACGTGGTCCCACATCCATGTGCAGATAAACCGGGAGGAACAACTGGGGGGCAAGACAGACCGCGCACCCCCGGGGCCCAGCAGGGAAATAAAGCCCCAAACCTCTGAGTGAAAACACCTGTGGGGGTTGAGGTGGCAGTGGGAGAATCTCCCAGCCTCAGAGGAGAGTCCGTTGGAAAGATCCCCAAGGCCCTAGAATGTACACAAGCCCACCCACCTGGGGATCAACACCAGAAGGACCCAATTTGCTTGTGAGTAGCAGGGGAGATGACCGAAGGCCAGCGAAGACCGGGGCTGTTCCCTCTCAGACCCTCCCCCACGTACAGCATCACAATGCAGTGACGTGGGCTGCCCTTCCCTGATCCACACCTAAGGCTCCACCCCTTATCATGTAACAGGTGCAACGAGACAAAAAAAAAATGGCCCAAATGAAAGAACAGATCAAAGCTCCAGAAAAAATGCAACTAAATGATAAAGAGATAGCCAGCCTATCAGATGCAGAATTCAAAACACTGGAATCAGAATGCTCACAGAAATGGTTGAGTATGGTCGCCTAATAGAGAAAAGGGGGAAGGCCATGAAAAGTGAAATAAAGAAAAATGTACAGGGAACCAACAGTGATGGGAAGGAAACCAGGACTCAAATCAACAGTGTGGACTAGAAGGAAGAAACATTCAACTAGAATGAAGAAACAAGAATTCAAAAAAATAAGGAGAGGCTTAGCAACCTCCAAACATCTTTAAACATTTCAACATCCAAATCATAGATGTGCCAGAAGAAGAGAAAGACCAAGAACTCAAAAATTTATTTGAAATAATAATGAAGGAGAACCTCCCCAATCTGGCAAATGAAATAGACTTCCAGGAAGTCCAGGAAGCTCAGAGAGCCCCAGAGAAGTTGAACCCAAGGAAGCACATGCCAAGGCACATCGTAACTACATTACTCAAGATTAAATGTAAGGAGAGAATCTTAAAAGCAGCCAGAGAAAGGAAGACAGTTACCTACAAAGGAGTTCCCATAAGACTACCAGCTGATTTCTCAAAAGAAACCTTACAGATAAGAAGGGGCTGGAAAGAAGTATTTGAAGTCATGAAAGGCAAGGACCTTCATCCAAGATTTACTGTCTCCAGCAAAGCTATTATTTAGAATGGAAGGGAAGATAAAGTGTTTCCCAGATAAGGTCAAGTTAAAGGAGTTCATCATCACCAAGCCTTTATTAGATGAAATGTTAAAGGGACTTATCCAGGAAAAATAAGATAAAAAATACAAACAGCAAAATGACAACAAACTCACAACTATCAACAACCAAACCTAGAAGAAAACAAAAACAAACTAAGCAAACAGCTAGATCAGGAACAGAATCACAGAAATGGAGATCACACAGAGGGTTATCAGTGGGGACGGGGAGGGGCGAGAATGGGGGACAAGGTCCAGGAAATAAGAAGCATAAATGGTAGGTACAAAATAGACAGGGGGAGCTAAAGAACCGTATAGGAAACGGAGAAACCAAAGAACTTGTCTGACCCATGGATATGAACAAAGGGGGTGGGGAGAATGGGGGTGGGAGGGGTGTGTAGGGTAGAGGGTATTAAAGGGGGGGAAATGGGACAACTGTGATAGCATAGTCAATAAAATATATTTAAAAAATCAAGTTACATCCTAATAAAAAAGAATGTCCCTCAGGTATAAAAACAGACACTAACTGGTGATGGACACTAACTATCCTTTCTCTGCCCCACCCCCACCCCCACAGCAGCAGATATCAGCGCTGCTCTCCGTGCTCCTGATGTGCCCAAGGCTTTGACCTGGTCTATCGGTTGCAGGTGATCCCTCACCTTTGACTGGTTTCTGTGGGGTCACTGGTCAGGGTTTCTGCTTTCCTCTTCCTCCGCTTCCTCCTCGTGTCTTTCTCAAGCCATTTCCACGTGGGCTGGTCAGCAGGCGAGCCTCCATGACACAGAGCCCCCCTCTCCCTGCGCCCGCCTCCCGCACCTGCCCCGCTCAGCTTGCTTCCTGTATTCTCCCTCCCGGGGGCTCTCCCCCGAAGGATCCGGAGACCCCCCGGGGCTGCCTGTCCCTGCACTTCTGTGTGTCAGCCCCCGCCTGTCCAGCCCTGCGGCTCTCAGCCTTGGCCCTGAGTCTGACGGTCTCCCTCTGCGTGGCCCATGGGGGCTACGTCTGTGCGTGCAGCGCGGGACCCTTGCTCCGGGGGCACAGCATCGGTTTCTGAAGATCACAGAAGCATCACCTTAGCCCTACCACTCCGCATCCGCCAGCACACAGGGGACTCCTCGGGGCTGGGGGCTTCGGCCACGCCCGTCCACGTTCTCTCAGGTTCGGCAGGAGCTTCCTGTCACCTGGATTTCGCTGCCTAGAGTTTTATATCCGTTATGAACCTATTTTGTTTATTTGTGTTTCAGGAAGCACTTTGGCGCGATTCAGCATCCACGGGGGTCATGACCCGAGTGCCACAGTCTGAAACGCCTTCATCGTTGATGGAAAAAACTCTGATCTGAAACAATTTAAACATTCCATAATTTACTTGGGGAAAATACAGATGACAATCACCATATTGAGTCTCTCCATCCAGAATATGCCTCACATCTTTCATTTGTCCAGACCTTACATTTATCTTTCTCGGAGAAATTTTGTGGTTTTCTTCTTTTGGGTCTATATCATTCTTCCTCACATTTTTGCTGAGTACTTTCTATTCTAGGCTGCTTTTGTGAATAAGAACTGGTTTTCCACTAATTTTGCTGATTATGGCCGATATGTAAGATTACTATTGATTTTTATATATTTATTTAGGATCTACAGTCATATTGCATCAGCCAGATAAGATAAAACATAAAATAGCTTTTTAGCACAAAGATAAAGATCAAATGTGTTTATGTATTGAAATGGTATGTCAGTGGGTGATTTTATGAAAATGATTTTAATGACCAATTTTCAAATCAAAGTCCTTTTCATTTTATGGTTTATGCTCATAATCTTCAGATAAATCACTGCTGATTTAATCAGTGGTGTTTAATCAGGAGAAATATGCAGAGATTTGATCCACTGGTCTGAAATATCTTTGAAAATGACATAATTCTTTGTAATAACACATTGCTCTTTGAGCAAGACCTTGTAAACCAGCCCCTTTGGAGATGTTCTGAGAAACCATTATCTGTTCGTAATCTGGCACAGGAAGAGAACAGAAGTTGGCATATTAGAAAAAGAAATTCTTTGGAAAACGCACCCTGCATGGCTCCGACGATGAGTCTTGTAGGAATGACGTCATAAAAGCAGCCACCGTCTGCTTACGTAGAAAAGACCAGAGGAAGACATGTGGACCGCCCCTCGTATCCGGACCGAGCGCCCGCCTGCCCTGGGCACACTCGGGCGCACGGAGGTGGCCTTCCCACAGGCCTGTCACCTGCACGTACAGGCAGCCTGAGAAGGGCCTGCGCCCCCGCAGAGGGGAAGCTGACTCTGGAATGGGGGAAGCAACGAAACAACAGTAGTGCCCCCAGAGGAGAGTGCGGAGGGTGGGAGAGGGCCCACAGAGGGCCCGCAGCTCCGGGGAGGTCAGACAGCGAGGCCCTCCTTGGCCCAGGCCCAGGCCGGCTCTGCGGGAGCAGGGAGCCACCAAAGAGATTTGAGCCACATGGACAACACCTAAAGTAACAGTTGTCGGTAAGGGGCCACCTGTCAGCATTCGCCTTTCGGGGTGTCTGGACTCCGGAAACAACTCAAAATGCCCCTGTTGCAGCCTGTGCCTCCCCTTAGCTCAGAGCTGCGGGCACCCTAATGCGAGTCCCAGACTCTCCTTCTCCCTCGCCAGCCACGCGGCAGAGAGCCCGTGACTGTCCCCGACCTGAAAGTGGAAAGTGTAGGCGGGCGAGCACCCACAGTTCACGTCAGCTCTGACACCCCTCAGGCCTCGGACCCCCGCCCCCACCCCAGACCACCACACTCTGAGTGCAAACCACCACCCTGGTGGGAGCGGGCGGAGGAGGGAGGGCGCACAGAACGGAGGCCGCCCGGAACGGGCGCAGGAGCCGATGGGGGTGCTCTAGAGCTCAACGAGGGTGAAGGTGGCAATGGTGGCGCAGGTCTCTAGAAATGCCCGACATCATCGAACGGAGCACTTCAAATGGGCGGATTTCGTGGCACGCAAATCATACCTCACAAAAGCCATTTAAAAGAGAAAAAACGAACCACTTGTGTCTACCATGCTTACGAAAGGGTGAGCGAGAACCGCACAGGGGGAGCAGGGTGTGACGGCCAGGGGTGTGCAGGGGGTGGGTGGTCAGGGACCCGGGCCAACCTAAGACGTACCTGCAGGTCCCCTGACGTGGCTGGGACTGGGTGTCACTCACAAAGGGCTGCTCCCAGGGCCACGCCCCACGCCCCCGTGCAAGGCCAGCACGGGCTGGGTGAGTGGAGCCGACTGGGTCTCAGGTGGGCGGCCTCTCTCCGGGCTGGCGGCTGGGTGTCCCCTGGAGAGGAATTTCTGCCTCTGCTTCCCTGTCACCTCCCCCAGGAAAACTACCCCAGGAAGGTGGGCCGCTGGGACGAGGGGACACGGAGACCCTGCAGTGGCTCTTCATCACAACATTGGCAATTGTTGCGGTCGTGATTTTCGTAATGACTCATCGTGGCGGTGTTGACCAGAGGGAAATTTTATTCCCCAGTGTGCCCATGTCAGCTTCGCCATTATCTTCCAAGGGGGAAAAAAAATCAAATGAAAAGGCTTTTAAAAAGAGATAAAGTTTACTCATTGGCAATGAGGAATGAATATTTATCGTCAGCCCTCTGTCTAGATTAAAACCTTTTATTTAACACCAGTTGAAAGTGTAAATTATTCCCATGTTTACATTCGCACGCCTTGGGCTGGGTAATGATCCCGTCTCCGCGAGTGTATTAGCGGGAAGGTGATGAAAAGGCTCGTCGGCTAGGAGTCCTGGGCAAACAACGAACTCCAACGTCCCCAGCGAGGGATAAAACACAGACTGGTCCCTAGCAATCTTTCTCACCCCTTCGATGCCACTCCTGCCGCTGGCTGTGTGGCTGTGTCTGGGGACCCCAACACAGCCACACAGCTAGGGCTGCCAGCGGCAGTGAAAAGGCGTCCCGGCCACCCGTGGACACACCACGGGACCACGGGAACACGTGCACTCCCCTCCCACGAATCACGGGCTTGGGCAAGGTTCGTCTTTGCCAGAAGGGAGGAGAAGTTTTTTTTAAAGAGAGGACACAGTATTCTCCATGTCACCCACCGGCCGGCAGAAATGAGCTCTCGCTTTCGGGATGACAGGATGCGATTGTTTATTCTCCTCTCCCAGGTTATCAGTTCAAGCGAGGAAAGCTTACTGTTCACAGAAACACCTCATCTGTTTGTAAACACCCGCACACCTGGGGTCTTACTCAAGGGGCGCGCCCCCTCCGGAATACAGGGGGAATCTCTGTGTGCCTGACGGTAAATGAGCACACACAGAAATTGAAGGATCTGTAAAACAAACCTGCTTTCCAGGACTTTCCGTAGAACGTTCTAGAAACCTCTCAAAGCATCATGTTGCCCGGACATTTAAGTGCTAGTGACCTACGACATGTTATGTACCTTTCAGTTTCAGCGACTTTCAACCTTTATTATCTCGGGGTACATGTAAACTAATTACTAAAATTCTGCGGCACACCCAAAAGATGTCCTGAGCTGACACACACCAAAAAGGCATCATGTTGATTCGTTCACACCAGATGGCTCTGGTCGTGATGGCGGCTGTCACTGTGTTATCTGACAGTCTAAGGAAAAAGCAGGCAGGACTTAAGAGCCAGGCACTGTGTGTGTTAAGAATTCCTGCACAGGCCCTGGCTGGTGTGGCTCAGGGTACTGAGCACGGGCTGCAAACCAAAGGGTAGCCGGTTCGATTCCCAGTCAGGGCTCACGCCTGGGTTGTGGGCCAGGTCCCCAGTGGGGACCACGTGAGAGGCAACCACACATTGATATTTCTCTCTCTTTGTCCCTCCCTTCCCCTCTCTAAAAATAAATAAAACCTTCCGAAAAATAACTTTCTGCAGCACGCCGGTCGTGCCACGCGCAGGGTGGCTGGCCTTGGAGACGTCACAGAACGCCCTCCGCCGAGTTACTCCAGGCACCCTGGTGAGAGAGTTAAGACATAACACCGACTTCCACAATATTTATGGCCTAGTAGGGAAACGAGACGTTCATGAAACAAAAAGTAACAGGACTCGGCCGTGAGCAGGGCTGCCTGCGTGAGCGATAGAGACTGGGAGGTACGCGTGGGAGGAAGAAGTGGGCATAGCTTGAGCGGGCAGCTGCGTCCTCTCTGAGTGACCGCAAGAAGGGATGTTGCTCAGGGACAGGAGGGGTGCGGGTTCAGGTTGTGGGGCCACAAGGGCCCTCAGGACAAGGAGGCACTGGACAACGGCCGGGCAGGGCAGAGGGCGCCCTGGTGTCCAGTGCTCCCGGCCGCAGGGACCAAGGTGAACAAAGGTGTCCGTGAGACCATGCTGCATCGTGCTGAGCCGGACCGACAGATTACAGGCCGGAGTTTCCACTTGGTCTTGTAGCTGATCAGCAGTCATCCCCCCTCCCCATAAAAAGAAATGTCACCTTTTTAAGCACTATTCGCCTGAGAACAATGCGTGACAGGGACCGAATGAGAAAGAAGCTGGGGCCCAGAACCAGCTGTGACGATCTCCGTGAAGGTGCAGGAGGCCTGGGCCAGGTGGCTGGGAGGGGAGCTGGGAGGCTGGCCTGGCTGGCGGGGATGGGGAGCCCGTGTGGGCCAAGTGCGAGGTGACAGCTGACATCCAGGTGGGCACTTGCAGCGGCTGAGCACGCAGAGCCAAGCTCAAGGGAAGCCAGGCAGGCAGCCGGCAGCACAGGAGGTTCAACTGACACCACGGAAGCCCACGAGAACTCCCACTGGGACCGGGAGGGTAGCAGGAGACAGGGCAGCGGCCTGAGGAAGGTGGAGACATGGCTGGAGGGGCAGCCAGGGCCCCCCCCAGGCCTCAGGGGCCAGTGCCAGGAGAGGAGAGGGTCCAGGAGCTGGTAGTGGAGAGAAACCTTCTGCCTGCGGGGGTGTTGCCCCATGCCCCACTTTGGGGTGCAGAGGTGGGTGGGTTCCCACATTCAGCCCCCAAATTGACCCTCTAAGAGACAGTGGGCCCAGCATGTGGGGTCCCATTTGCCAGACTGAGATCTTCCGCTGTCATTTCCTGGGTTGCTAACACGCAGCCGTCGCCGGGGAGGGCCTGCGAGGTGTCCTTCCTCTGACCTCCCATGACCTCCTTCAGCTGAACCAGCTCTTTCCCAAAGACTTTAATGTGCAAGTCTTTCACCTGACAAGAAAAATCACCTTTCTGAGCAGAGCTTCTGTGCAACTGACTGCAGAGTCGCTCTGGCTCCTACGGGTGCCAGCCCCATCCCATCCCTTGGGGCCACGGGAGTGCTCCCCCAGGGCTGACACACAGCGTCCCCACAGCGTCCTCACAGCCGGCCACCCAGCTCCCACTCCCAGACGCAACCCCGTCCCTCATTGTTGGACACAGGGGTGGGGGTCCAGGCTCCTGATTACTTACCCCGTGCCTCCGTGAAGCTCCGCTGTCCCTCGTCCCCTGCTTGGCAATCCCTATAATGGCATGCACCCCGCCCAGGGTGCAGGTCCGCCCCTGCAGCTCTGACTCAGGAAGCAGCAGTCCTGGTGTCCCGGCCTTCAGGGGCCTGGCCATGGAGCTCCCCAGGCCGCTCCTGCATCCGTTGTCCACAGCACAGGGCGGGGCGCTCGGCCACACTCGCTGTTTGTGTGGTTCAGAATTTGCTGCATTCCTCCGGGGACCTGTCATTTCTCTGCTCGCAAGGCGGTGTCGCACCAAAGGCATCCAGACCCCGCGCTCGTCCCAGGGAGAGGAGGGGCCTGCGGACTTCCCAGCTCCACCTGTTCATAAGGAGGAAGAGCTAGACTCAGAGTACAGTCACTTAGTGCCACGGAGACCGCCAGCCCCGCTCAGGCCTCTCTCCCCTGCGTCACCCTGTCTCCTAGGTGGGGTGGCCAGCTCGAGTTATTCAAAGACCATTGCAAGCAATTTGGAAATTTGTAAGAGGAAGACAAAGAGGCAGAACCTGGGGTGGTGGCAGGGGTCATTTACAGAGCAGGGTTTGTTATTTTTGGAGAACAGGCTCCAAAGATACAACACTGTCCGTTGGGAACAGCCTTCTGCGTCCTTGCACGGGGGTCGCCTTCAGGGGCCATGCCCCCTCCTCCTCATTGCCCTGACCCTGCATCCTCTCTGGGCGAAACTCGGCCTCATGGTTCCACCCCAGACNACTGAGACCGCCAGCCCCGCTCAGGCCTCTCTCCCCTGCGTCACCCTGTCTCCTAGGTGGGGTGGCCAGCTCGAGCTATTCAAAGACCATTGCAAGCAATTTGGAAATTTGTAAGAGGAAGACAAAGAGGCAGAACCTGGGGTGGTGGCAGGGGTCATTTACAGAGCAGGGTTTGTTATTTTTGGAGAACAGGCTCCAAAGATACAACACTGTCCGTTGGGAACAGCCTTCTGCGTCCTTGCACGGGGGTCGCCTTCAGGGGCCATGCCCCCTCCTCCTCATTGCCCTGACCCTGCATCCTCTCTGGGCGAAACTCGGCCTCATGGTTCCACCCCAGACAGAAACTTCCCGCAGTGGCTCCCACCTGGCGCAGGGGACTGAGTCCTGGGGAGCCGGGGGCACACCTGTCCTGTGCCTGTTGTTCTAGCACGATCACAAACAGAGCCAGGGATGTACTCACTCACTCACTCACTTACTTGCTCCCGGTGGACGCGCCCCCCTCCCTGCCCCATTTCTCAGAGGAAAACTATGGTTCAGGAGGGTCTGCAGCCACCAGACCACAGACGCCCTTCCCAGTGAGGCTGGGTCAGGCTCACTCACCAACGCAGAGAGAACCCTGTCAACGGAGAATGCCCTGGTCACCCTCCAACTCCTGCAGACCTGTGAGTCTGTGCTAGGAAGCCCGTGACACCACCCTCCTTGCACAAGACCCGAGTTTCCACTCCTAACTTTACTGGTTCCCACTCCACATGGCTTCCTATCCTCTCTCTTGATCCACCTTCAGAAAGGAAAAAAAAAACACCCAAATTTTCATAACAAATGAGGTTGCCCATTCATTTAATAACTATTTACTAGGCTCCAACCGAACTCTCTGTAATAGTGGTAACAGAATAATTAAGGGAGGAGACAAGATTCCCTCTTCATGAAAAAACTCCAGAAGGGAAAGTGGACATCCATAAATAATCATTAAACTAGAAGCGGGATCAGTTCCACGAGGAGACGTGGAGCATGTCGTCTGACGTGAAGTCTCACCTCCTTTTTGGTGGGGAAGGGGGTACACATGTTGCGGGTAAACATGGGGGTCCCCCTCTGTACCCCCAGGGAGAGCAAAGGGGTACTGGGGCCACTGCAGACAGAGACCGGGCAGAAGGGAGCCAGGGACAAAGCGCCCGTGTGCAGGGCCTTCATTACCTGTCCGGGGAACAACCGAGACGGTGGCCATCAGATGGGGACTGGTTAGGGACATCAGAGGAACTGACAGAGAGGGGACAGTGGTCAGAGTGGTCACCCAGAGGGGGCGGGCAGGACAGCCGCCACTGGCAAGGCTCAGGGGACGGCCACGTCAGACAGGCCAGTGGCCACGGTGAGCATGATACAGGAAGACAGCAGCACAGACAGACAGACAGACTGGAGATGCGCCAGGGCGGACACACGTGGCTGTGAAGCAGTGTCACCACCTGGTGAGGCCACGGGAGGCGGCAGGTGAGCCAGAGCTGAGATGAGGGGGCAGCGGGACCTGAGAGCACTGGGGGAGGTCACGGCCACTGCGGTGTGAAGACAGCGTGGGAGAAACACACATGTGTCAGGCCTTCGCTGACAGACAGCGACGGATGAATCATGGATGCCTTCGGTTTGGGGCGCCTGCAAGTCACGGGAGGGGCGGCCAGCCGGATGCGGCCCTGACGGCAGGCCTGCACCTTGGACGCCTGTTGTGTATTGGGGGTCAAGGCTGGTAGACGGCTGGAGCCCTGGGTTGGGTCGGGCCTCAAGCGAGGCCTTCAACGTCTGGGAAAGAAGAGCGGACAGGTCAGGAACCTGAGAAGCCAGGGGAGAGTGGGCCGGGGTGTCCACCAGGTGTCCCCCAGGGTCAGTGGAGAGGGGTGTGGAGCTCCTGGGGAGGGGCCGCTCTGCTGTGGCAGAGTAAACGTCACCTCAGAAGGTCGGAGAGGGGCCACGCCCGGCTGCCAAGGGGTCAGGGACAAAGCGTCTGCCCGGGCAGGGAGTGGGCGCTGGGGGGCATGTTTGTGTTGGTCTAACAGGTGTGGGGAGGGGTGGGGAGGGTCTTTCAAGTGAGAGGAAGCCGGTGTGAGTGTGATGGGAGGGTCTAGTAGACATTTGGAGAGGAAAATGGAAGAGGGAGTTGGGGGCACATGCTGTCACCGAGGACGAGGAGAAGTGCCGCCGAGCCTGGGGTGGGAACGCTCCCACACACGCCCTGTTGTGGGGGGCGGGGTGGCCCAGGTCGGCGGTGTCACAGGGATGCAGAAGGCTTTTCCGAGAGGAGCGGTCATGTGTTCTCGGCTCCTTAGCCTCCCTATAAATATTTGGAGAGGTTTCCCGCTGACCAAGGCTGCCCTGGTTACGACATTGCTTCTGCATCACACCTCGTACGAATTGCTTTCACTGGTTATCTCGGTCACTGCAGTTCCTCCCGAGAGGCACCCTGGGCCCCTGCCCCCCTCCAGCCTTGCCCCTGACCCTGAGCCCATGGGCCCTGCACTGCTTGCCACGGGGCAGGACCAACACAGAAAACAGAGGTAAGCAGTCGGTTTCCCCACACTTAAAACGTCTTTCTCTTCCCCCCTTCCACTCCATCGCGATGTGATCTGCAAGCTCATATGCACGAACCAGTGCAGCACAGCGGTCAGGAGAGGGCCCCTGTCAGGTGGACACGATGTGAGAGAGAAACATCAATCAGCTGCCTCTCGTACATGCCCTGACCAAGGACCAAACCTGCAAACGAGGCATGTGCCTTGACCAGGAATCGAACCTGCGACCTTTTGCTTTACAGGATGTCACCAGACCAACTGAGCCACACCGTTGAAGGCTGGGTGTTTTTTCGTGTATTTGTTTTTACTGTTTCTGGACAAACCTTCCACCTTTCAACCCTGACTATTGAATTGAGCTGCAAAACACCTGAGTCTCCTCAGTGAGTAGGAGGTTTTACTCTGTGTGTGGTCTCGATGTTTCGTTGGAGGTGAGTTAGGAGGTTTGGGTGTTTTTCATTCGCCGACAGGACTGAGCAGCACACATCCGGTGAGAAGGGCACCCAGCCCGACGGACTTTCCGTCTGCGTGGGAGGAACACCAACTCCTCAGCTCAGCAAAGCAGGAGCCCGTGGCTTCGCGGTCACCTTGTGTGCCGTCCCCCCCGCCTCCCCGAAGCAAACACACCCGCCATGCACAATAACCCACCAGCACTTCACCCGCCCGCGCGCTCACTTTTTAATTTAGAAGAATCTTGAAAAACATGGAGCAGCAGGATCTTGGCATGCTCTTCAGAATGCACATAAATAAATCTTTTTCAGCAAATCTCCAAGGGTTTTAGGCAAAACTTTGTGAATGCCAGAGCAGAAAGCTAAAAACAATTTCGGGCTTGTTTGTTGAGCCAAAAAAAGTGGATATCACGTCCAAAGTACAATTTAGAGCATGATTTTTTGTATTAAAGAATTCAGCGTTGTGCGCTTCCAACTCAAGAATTTGTCAGCGGAGTTTCCCAGGCACATCCCGGTTCTCCAAGTTTTAGCTCCGAGTGGAGGGAGCCAAGCAGAGTGGGCTCTCCTACACACCCCTGCTGCCGGGTTGGGGGGGGGGGGCTGTTTGACAAAGAAACGAATCCCAGATCATGCATCCCAAATCCCCAGGACCAGGCTTGAGAGCACCGCCCAGGACAGGACACTGCACACAACCCATGTTCCATGAATATCTGGGAACAAAAATCTGTGACACCCAGAGACGATGCGCAGCCCTGGCCACGTTTTATCACTGAGCAGGTCAGAGGTACCCCTGACCCTCGCGGGAAGCGGTGGGCAGACGTTGAAGGCCCCCAGCGTAGGTCTTCCGTTCCGTGTGCTTGCCTTTCACGATTAGTCGAGTTTTCCTGTCGTGAAGAAAAACACAAGCACGTGGTAAAAAGAATGTTCGACTGTGGAAAGAAAAGGAGGACACAGAGATCTCTTCATGCGTCGTCTTGGCCCCTGAGAAGTGCGCTTCCTCCTCGGGCCCCACGGTCACCCAACCCTCTGTTGGGGACCACGTGACCTGAGCATCTTCGCCATCGCCTCCCGTGGGGTCCCACCTTCCTGCACCGAGCAGGGCGTCTCTGCCAAATTCTAATGCTGCACCTGGAAGGCACTCAGCAAACGCCTGCCCAGTAAACGATCTCCTTATTCTAACTTTCCACGGCGAACCCCATCGCCAGAAACACGCCTGACCATGGCATTGAACCATCTTCCTTCCGGGGGGATGGAGGCATGTGCGCATGTCCCAGAGAGTCCCTGATGTTGTCCCTGGGCGCCAAGAAGCATTCCTGCTACATGCTTCTGTGACACGCAGCGTCCGTGTTTGTCCACTTTGGCGTTTGGCAGAACATCTGGCTCCAGCTACGAGCCCCCCGGCGGCTGGGCGGGGGCTGCGAGGGACTCGGGAGCTGTCTGATTGCCTGCCGTCCCGGTGAGCGGAAACAACCTCAAGGTAAGGTCCTGCTGCGGATTGGTCTGACCATTCATTTTTGCCCAGTTTCTTCAGTTCTGTTTTGCTTTCCTCAAAGAAAGTTCCGATGGCTTGGGGAGAAACACACCACGCAGCGTGTTGATTCGTTCCTCTTCCCCTTCATTCTGTGAGACTGACACTGAATGACAACCCCCAGGGCACAGCACCGCCTGGCCCCAAGCTGCTGCCCCCTCGCCTCTGCAGGCCCCAGCATGCTCCCCCCACCTGCTCGGCCAGCCCCCTGAGAGGCTGTCCTCTCCCTGCCCTTGGACCCCGGCCCACCCCGAGTCTGCCCAAACGTGGCCCCACCAAGCTGCATGACTTCAGATCTGGCCAACTCCAAGGCCACCGGCTCTGATGAGCTAGACCGTTCACCTACTGAAGGTCAAGTTCTTCTGTTATACAGTCCTATAAAAAAAGCATGTCACTCATTTTTTTAGCTTAGACTCATGCACATTTTGCAGCAATTGTTTGAGCACTACCTATAAACACTGATACAAAGGCACCAGAACAAATAATTTTGTTCAGCAACATTTCAGTATACAAGACGAACACACAAAAATCAGTGAACTAGTGAGCAATCACTGGAAATTAAAATCATATCACCATCACGCACAAAATACCTAGGGAAGGTTGTAACACAAGACACACGAGACACCCACAGTGATGACTGCTAATTGCTGCGGAAGGAAGTCAACCTACGTAAGTAGCTAAAGATGCCGTGTTTCTAGTCGAGAAAACTCGGCGCTGTTCAGGTGTCAGTTCCCCCCAAACAGGGAATCACTGCAAATTCCAAGGAGACCCCAGAATGCTTTTCTGCTGAAATGGACAAGCCAGTTCTCAAATCCATGTGGAAATGCAAGAGCCTAAATGCAGCCAAAGGAACTTGGAAAAAGAACCGTCTTTTCAAACAATGGGCCTGGAATAATCGGCCATTCGTAGGCCAAATGTAAACTTCCATCTGTGTCTCTCACTACATCCAAAAACGAACTCAAAATGGGTCACAGATCTAAATAAAATGTAAAATTATAAAACTCCCAGAAGAAAACAACATAACAGAAAAATTCTGTGGCCTTGGGCTAAAGATGTATCTGTAAGGCCCTGAAAAATGACTGTGGTAACGCAGAGTCCTCTGATATGAAACCACCGAGTTCTCGGAGAAGCATCGCTGGGATGCTGCAGACACACCCCACACAGCAGGAGAGCACGTTTCCACTCACGTATCGGATGACAGACTCAAGGCAAGAAAAAATAGAAGACTCTCAGAACTCCATCGGAAGACAATAAACAACGCAGTAAAAAATCAGCAACAGGGGTTATGCGGAATAAAATGCGGAAGGGACAGTTTGATACATTAGGAGATACTCAGCATCCCTTGGCGTGAGGGAAATGTAAATTAAAACGCCGCCACAACACGCCTCCTACAGAGACTGCAGGACTGCGCCTCTGACACTGGAGAGAACGTGGAGCGAGCGATGGACTCACACTGCTGGGGGCGGGGGGGCTCGTGCGCCCCTGGGGAGTGGCGTGTTGCCGCTCTCACACAGTGAGCAATGCCTGGTCCAGGACCTCGCCACCCCCCTTGCAGTCACCCAAGACAAGTGAGCATGTGGGTTTCCCGAAAGATCGCTGAATCAATGTTTGTAACAGCTGTCCTTGTGACAGTCAATTCTCCTTTCTATGTGTCACCTGCAGCCATGACAAATTTGAATCTAAACATACAATTTCATTTACAGCGGCTTCAACTCATACATAGTATTTAGGGGTAACAAAAGGTAAATAACTGAGTCTTTAACAGAAGCCAGGAGGGACCTCTCCACTTAAAGCTGTAAAATTTTGTTACAGAAGTTTTTTAAAGGCCCAGATAACTAGAAAACTGTATCATGTCTATGGATTCGCAGACTCGATGTTGTTTAAGACACGTACACTCTGCAAATCCATCGATCGATTCAAGGCACACGTATCGCTGCCCTGTCAGCCTCTCTAATAGAAACTGACCGAATCGTTCTAAAATTCATACAAAAATGAAAAGGGCCTGGCAAAGCCCAAAGTTTCTTGCAAAAGCAAAACCGAGCCGAACTTCACCATCTGAATTCTAGATCCACCGAGAGGCTTCAGCGCCCAGAGAGCATGGTGCTGTCGAGGAGCAGAGAAAAAGATTAAGGGGGCCGAGTACAGAAACAGGCCGACATTTACGTGGGCAATAGATTCTTCACAAAGAGCCCAAAAATTTCAGAAGGAAAATTAAATTCAGCCAACGGTCCTGCAACAGCTGACATCCACACTGAAAAAAATCAGTTTGACCCCTCACCCCCACGGCACACCACACCAAAAAAAATCATTCAAGATGGATTGCAGATGATAGGTCTATATAAATTATAGATCTGTAAAGCTTTTAGAAGTAAAGAGAGAATATTGTTGCAACCTAGAGGCAGGCGAAGATTTATCAGACAGAACCCAAAAAGCCAGAAGAAAAAGAAAAGATGAGCGGGACTCAGCTGAGTCAGAAGCCGATACTCATCAAACACCCCTGGTAAAATGATTCAGCCAATACAAATGTGTCCGAAACACTTTTCTGACAAAGGATTTATGTCCAAAATATGGAACAGCTCCTACAACTCAAGAAGAGAAAGACAACAGCCCAAGCAGAATGAAATGCGGGCAAAACAACTGAGCAGACACCTCACAGATGAAGGGTGCCGATGACCATGGCCGTGACAGCGACACTCGGCATCCCTCGTCACCAGGGAAACGCAGACCTGGACACAATGGGACGCCCCAGATGCGGACTGGGAACCGGAGTAGCCCAGGCTTCCACGCAGCCCTGGACGGCGTGTGAAATGGAACGATCGCCTTGGAAAGCACCTCAGCCGTGTTGTAGCGCGTCCAGCAGACGCCTGCCCTGCGTGCCCCTTGAAGAGAAGTTGAAGTGCGTGCGTGTGCATGGTTTCTGTCTGGAGAGAACATATGAAAGGCACACTGGGAGTTTTTGCACGGTGAAGCTGGTGCGGCGCCGGCCTGGCACGCAGCCTGGGTTTCAGGGAAGGGAGGAGCAATGAGAGGCTGGAGCGTCCAGGCAGAGGCCTTGTGCCGGGACTGCAGCCCCTGCGCTGCGCGTCTTTGGGGAAAATCACTCACCCTCTCTGTGCTTCCGGTTGCTCTTCCGGCCGTCGGCACTGCCGTGGTGTCCAACACACAGGAGCAAATAAGCTAGTGCTATAGGAAGAGGAGGGGTCAGGCCGGTTGTGAGCAGGACGTGAACACGGATGCTAGCAGCGTTTGGGTGCCAGGTCTGGGGTCGAGGGGTCACCCATCGCCATGGAAGAGCCTCGGCCCCTCCCTTACCCAGCGTGTGGTGCTGTCACTGAGAAATGTGATCAGTCACAAGCTGTTCTTTGGGGGGCACCTGCTTTGGTCCCTATGAAACCTCTTCGGGTACCTCGGAGCGTGCGTCCTGCGCACCACGTGACTGTGCCTGGGTGCAGGGCGTCGAGCCCGCGGGTCAGGAAATTTGTGTCTGCTGCTTCAGGAAATTTCCTGCGTTGTTCTCAAATCTCTTTATCTTTTCCATTTTCACTCTTCTTTGTTTATGACCACATGTGATGGCAAGAGATAGACATTCTCGAGCGAACAAGATACTCCAAAATATATTGCGTGCGCATCTTTCCTGAATAACGTTTTATGGCGAAGCTGTCGGTTGGTGAGAAGGGTGGAGAGGAAATAAAGCAAGACGCATCGGAGAGCGGCTGGCGGAGAATGCCTTCCTGTTTCCATCTGACACGCCGGACGTCTGTTTACGGACTGGGAGGAAGGGCTACTAAATATTACCCTAATGCCTTTTCCACTGTCGGTGCAGTAAAACTTCTCCCGACAACGCTGTTCGTTTTTCAGTTTGCCGAGGAGGGGCTGTGTCTTCCCCCGCTCCTGACGCTTCTCCCGTGAAGAGTGTCCATTAACATTGCACTCCCTGCCCCTCTAAACCCCACCTGCTACCCCTCAGTTCCTTTCCTCCGTCTCAAAGAGACGGGGCTGATTCGCAAACGTGAGAGTGGGAATGGCAGGCACGGAGCTGCGTTCCCTCTTCTGTTTTGGCCTCTTGACCTGACGCCCTTGGTGAGCGTGCAGCTCAGTTCCCCTCCACGTGCCAGTCCCTCCCAGGGCCTTCCGCTCCAGCGAGGGGAGCCGTGGCTGAGAGGCCGGCACCCTGGGGGTGTCCCCCACCGCGGGGACATCGGCCATGCACTTCAGGAAATATGCACGCAGTTTTGAAGGCAAAAAACTAACAATGAAAATTTAAGTCTTAATTAAAGATTTAAACTCTGTTCCTCCTTTATTAAACTCGAATTTCTCCCTCGGTCATGTGCCACTCGTAGTTCCCATGTAGCCATATTTTTATACACATACAGCTCGTTATCTTCTAATATTTATAGCATAATAAAAGATCTTTAAATCTTTTTGTAACAGAATGTGTATGAGAATATTTATAGCATCCTTATTCACGGTGCTGGAAATCGATAACAACCAATTGTCCATCCCAAACTGAGTGGATGGGCACACAATTTACGACATGGGACACTATGCAGAGAGAGAAAAAGTGAGCCAGTACTTCCTGCAACACGGGCAGGTCCCCCGGACGTGACGCTGCGTGGAAGGAGGCTGACACGAAGGAACCCGCGTGGCGCTCTTCCATTTACGGGAAGTGCCCTGGAACTTCCTGTAACCGAAACTGGTCTCCCAGGCGACAAGACTCACATGCGGGGAGAGGAGCCCCGAGCATTGTGTCCTGGGCGGAGGGGGTGCAGGAAGGGACTGGGCGGGGCATTTCTACCACGACAGGGGTGTGACTTCTATGGGGGGGTCCGTGTGTCCAGATGACCTGTGACAGCGTGTGTGCCTCAGTGTGTGATGTGTGGGACTCAGCAGCCACCCGGGTGGCAGTGAGGGGCCCCTGCCTGCCCTCCCACATGGAATGTAAGGATATCAAAGGCAGAGAAAGACACGGGGACTGAGGAGCAGGGTAGGGAAGGGGCGACAGGGGTCACAGGGGACAAGCTCCCAGTTAGAAGACAAATGAAGACGTCCCAGGGCTCCTGGGCACAGCATGGGACTCTGGGTAACAACGCTGTTGCATGTGCTGGAAGGGGGCCCTGAGAGCGGACTGTGACTGTTCTCACTGTCACCACAGCAGTAAGGTGGCAACTACACGAGCTGAAGGACACATAAGCTTATTGCGGTGAACATTCCACAGTAGATGCATGTACCCGACATGTATGTGCACCACATCGTCACGTCACGTTGTACACCTCCAGCCCACCCAGGTTACATGTCAATTCCCCGTCGGCGAAGCTGGGCAGAGAAACTGAAGACAATGCACACAGCGAGGCGAGGTCGGGGCAGCCAGAGGAACAGCACGGTGAGAACAGGACAGAGGGCATTACCGTCCAAGGGCACGCCGTGGTCCTTCAGGGCCGCATTCTGTTCACTTGTACACGTTTGAAATGTGCCCCAGTGAAATGTGGAAAAAAGAAAAGACTATTGGAAAATAATTAAACCTGGCTTTCCAAAAAATGAGCAGGCAACATTTCCAGGATAATGCGATAGATGGAAAAGTATTTGAAAAATTGTCACCCCAGTTTACAAGCCACCCAGGCACCCTGTCTCAGACCTGAGACCCACGCCGCCCTGGTCACAGTGGAGAGACACTCACGTGCCCCACCACGGAGCCAGCAAGCTCACTCCACAGGGGGCCACTGGCAATGTCACGTGACCTAGGAGCTGGGACCGTAAGAGAAAGGGTTGTGGGCCTAAGTCTTGGCTGTGTCGCTGTCCTTGGGGTCATTCTAAGCAACTGTCCTCACCCTCCAAATGAGAAGAACTGTGGTGGAAACTGAGACAGTGCACATGGTCGTCACGCCTGTGTCAGGCGAGGACTCAGCATTACTAATTGGGGACGTAACTTGTCCCAGAGCCTCCCTGGAAGGGCGTGAGCAGCAGGACGCAGCGGGCGTCCTTCGGGGAGTGCAGGGCGCCCAGGCACTCCTGCGGAGCGGGTGCCTCGAAGCGCCACTAAGGAATGGCTATGAGCAAACGCGTGAGTGGGAGGGGCGAGTGGGGACCTTCTGCACGCCCAGGCCGAAGAAAATTAAGAAGTTTTAACCTTCCGTTTGTCTAAATAGCCTATAGTCGTCGGTATCAATTGTACAGCTGAAATCTTCCTGCAGGAAAAATCGTTTTGTTACCGTAAGCCCAAATCTGTCTTCCTGTTCCTATTGGAATATTCGCTCCTGTAATGTAAGTGTCTACGGAGACAGCGTTTCAGGGGACGCAGTTACCACGGGAGCGCAGAGCACAGGCCCAGAGAGAAGCTGCACAGGCTGTACCTGCCCCCCAGCCCTGTCCCCCAGCCCTGCCCCCCAGCAACCCCCACTCCACCCCCATCCTCAGACAGGGAAGCAGCCATCTCAGCAGCGGTGGCGGCAAGCCCTCAACGTGATTGACTCGCTGAGGGAAACTCACCCAGGTGACACAGTTGTTACTGTTAGGTTATTGGAGCCTGGGTGTCGGGGACAGGGACAGAAGCACATTGGCCTGCTCTGTCCTTGGTGTGCCAGCAGAGGCCGGCCTGCGTGGCAGACACCCAGGTGTCTCTGGGTCCCCCGCCCCAGTGCTCGTCACACAAGCCCACGTTCTCCTAGGATCTTGTGGGAAAGGGGGACTTAGGACCAAGCGCAACACGAGTGTGGGACCTCACCTGGTCCCCCATGGACATCAGCAATGGGAAGGATGCGGGCGCTGCCTGGGAAAAAGCCCACTGGGACGCAGGGCGGGCGGGGCATGCTCGCCCTTCGACGGTAACTGGGTTAGACGCTTCCCAATTAAGCCGAGCACCGACCCCCTCAGGCTTCGAGTCAAGACTTGTCTCGAATTCACTTTTCCAATCTCACTTTAACAAGAAAAGAAACTTAAAATGGAGATGTCAAAGCAAGTGTAGAGGAAAATGTCAAATGGAAATTCAGACAATCCTGCCTTTTGGTGGGAGCTCCGGTGTCACAGAGGACACAGCCAAAGCCTGGAGAGCTGGGGCCAGGCTGGACCGCACTGCAGTGAGTCACTCCGGCAGCGTCCAGACCCAGCGCTCACCTGGGAGGCTCGTCACAGAGCCGAGTGCTGCGGAGTGGGACCCACGGGTTCCACGGGGCCCTGGCCCAGCATCACGAGCTGTGGTCTGAGTGAGCACAGCACCTGCAAACCCAGTGCCACCAGGGACAGGTGGCAGGTGCCGTGACCAAAGACACTGGAGGAGAGGACAGAGCCTGGTGACGAGGCAGAGGTCCTCCTGGTGGGTCTGGCGGCAGGGCCATGAGAGCGTCCATGTGATCGGGAGTCACACACCAAGACTGTCCTTCCCCAGAACAGGCCAGAAAGGATGAGATCACAGCCGCGGAGGCGGCAGAGAGCGCACAGTGGGAGCACCTTCGTTTCCAGGTGTGTCCAAATCGGTTAATAATCACCGAGGCCACGGGTATCGCCCCCACCGCTGGTGATGAGCTTCCCGGGCACTGTCATTTGCGGCGGGGCTGTGGAGGATGGCTGTGCCGGGCGGGTCTCAGTAAGTCACAGCAGGGAAGAAGTTTCACAACACCAGGTACGCGTCACTTTTTTTTTTTTTACTAGATGCCTCGAGCCAGAATGTCTGGGCGTCACAGACTGTAGAAAACTTACCCTAAAATGTGCAGCTAGAGGATAAAGGAGCTTGAATCCCAGCTTGTCCACGGTCCTCTGTTCCTTGTCACCTCTGCCAGGGCAGGTTGGCTGGCTCCTTGGCGTGGGTCAGGTGACAAGCCTGTAAAATGCACCACGGACCCCTGAAGGCAGAGCCTGGACCAAGGGGCTGCCTGGGGTCCCCTCAATGAGTCCCTCGCCGAGCAGTCACTGTGCCGGGTGCTGGGAGGGGACACAGAGGGAACAAGACTTTGTTCCCATCTCCAAGAACCCTACCACCCAACTGCGGGGGGCAGACGGTGATAACTGTGACAAGGCAGAAGAGGCCACATAATGCAACAGGGACGCAAAGTCCTGAAGAAGAACGAAGCCAAAGAGATGACTTCCATCCGGACCTCAGGGGACAGCGGCACGTAGGGGGCCCTGCGAGCGGACGGTCCAGGGAGAAAGGAGCAGGGACCTGGCTGGACAAGGGCAGGAGCGGAGGAGCCGACCGGCAGGGCAGGCGGGGCTCGGGGAGAGGCAGACGCACCGAAGCCCCCGCTCCCCGGCCTTCAGCAGATTCCTCTCAGCCGAGGGTCTTAACCCCCATCGTCCGTAACTCGGAAACCCGGCTCAGGGCAGACGAGCTGAACTGAACTTCACCTCAAAGCGAGTAATGTCATGTGTGCTCTATTTCAGTAATCGGTTGGAAATATATAATTATATGACAATTGCATCACTAATAAAGATAATGAATTGTGTATATACATACATAATTATAAATACATGTGTAAGTATATAGCCATTCGATAATGTAGAACAATAACCTCGTATGATTTAACCATTTTCTCATCCGCTGCAAATGTCTTTCATCAGCGTGTGATACTGCAGATTGGAATGCCGAGGACAAAAGGACAGTCTGGCACTGAGTCTCGGGGCTAAGTAGCGTCACTCACTGATGACAACGGTGAGAAGAGTCTTCGAATCATTCGATGGTGAAATATTTCCCCTGTTCGTCCTGCTCCCAGGCCTCCCAATTCCAGACAGAGTGTGCCCAGCGAGAGGGACAGTCACGTGATCCATTCCAAGCCGACTCAAAAACAGGAAAAAAGCCACCTCCCACCCCTCACACTGCTGTCCTCACAAACCAATGTGCCACAAAGCTGAAGAGAGCCAGGCAGTGGGACGCAGGTGACCTCGCTGGGGGTGATGGTGCCTGCAGGTCACTTCGCCTGCAGTTACCTCGCCTGTGGGACCATGTGGTCGCCTCTCCGTGACTCACACCCAGAGGAAGAGTTTGAGGATGGGCCCCAAGGGCTCAGGGGAAGGTTCCTATTTTCAGTCATTTCATCATTGTAGAAACGAAGGGTTGGCCTGCAGAGGACCAACTAAGTTAGATCTGTGTCCTCAGGGAGCAGAACCAGGGCCAATGAGGAGGAATAGAGACACTTCTGTCGATGAAAAGAGGGAAGTTTCCAGTGCCCAAAATCCCCCTTTCCAGAGGGCAGGAGTCTGCAGATAGGGGCCTGAGCGAAGGCCTGACACGTGTGTTTCTCCCACTCTGTCTTCACATCCCGTCCTTCACACACGCGACTGTCTTGAGGTCACCCAGCTGGTAGGTAAGCCCCACGGCCACGTTTGGGCCCATGACATGGCGTGAGCCATGGAGCAGGGAGGGCACGGCAGGGCCCGGAGCAGGCGGGTGCCTGGAACACACTGAACTCGTGACCGGGGTGCACAGAAGTGTGGCAGGGTGGCCTCAGAGTCAAGGAGCAGGCAGACGGCCAGGGACCTCGAGGACGACAGAGACAAGCTAAAAACGTGTGGCTATCGCTGAGCGAGGCACGTCTTGGGGCTGTCTGTGCTCTGCGCTTACCACCTGGTGGGATTTTGCATATGGACCATTGAAAAGTCCGTATCTGATGCCACCAGAGAAGAAAACATCAGCAACAAGCATTCAGAAAACCAGGGACAGCGTCACAAATGCGAAAAGCCTCGGAATGCAGTGGGAGGTCTGCCTGCCACAGCCTTGGAGCAGCGCGCAGGGGCCGCGATGTTCCCTTCGGCACAAAATCAGAAAGCACCCTGTCATAGACCAGTTCCTCGACACCTTGGCTGTCCCTGCCAAGTCACAGCTGAGTCCCTGTTGTTTGGGTGCATTTCAGGGGAAAAGTGTGACTCCCTGGCAACAGCCTGGGAAGCATGCCTGGTGTTGAGAAGCTTCTCAACACGTTTCTGAGCGGGATTTCAGTCATTTCCCAACAGCCTTGGATTTAAATCCCCCATTCATTGTCCCAGATACAGGCCGACTCAGTCAAATCCCCGTGAAGGTTCAGCTTGGTGGCGGCACCGGTGCGGGGCATGGCAGGGCAGACACCCATGGGTTTCCATCACAATGAAAAACCCCCTTTTCGTAAACAGGACCCGTGCACCGAGCTCTGAGTGGAGCACCTCACTCACGTCCCTCCACGTTACCCTCACCGCCTTCACGATCGGAGGACCGTGCTCGGCTTCAACACATTGCTGGAAAAGCAGCCGGACCCCAACGGCCACCATGCAGAGGGCACACCGCTGGTGGGCAGCAAGCCGGGCCGGCCCCAGGGCTGCTGGGGATACACGCACTGAAGAAGCAGTGAGTGAGTGAGTGGGTGGGCGAGTGGAGGGAGGGCGGATGGAGACGGGGCAGCCAGAGAAAAAGTGCCGGGGGAATGCGTGTTAATTGTAACATAGGGCCCGGCACCCGCTCTGTGCCAAGCCCTGTGCTGGGTGGGGCCTGAGGGAGACCCAGCGGGGAGCACGGGTCCTTCCCCCCTCTCCCCGTGGGGATTGAGCTGGAATGAAAATGTAGACACATACACATATGTAAGTATATATGTGGGTATTATTTTCTGGCAAAGAGAGTTCCAAGCCCATTCTACACGTGAGGCACAGCTGCCACCAAAAATGACTGTCCCTCGGCTGCCAACACTGGGGAAGCTCCGGGCACCGGCGGAAAGCCCCCCTGAGCGAGGACTCGGACGGGCGGCGTGAGAGCTGTGTGCACGTTCCAGGCAGCAAAGGGCTGAGCACGGGCTCGCTGACTTTCCCCCGGGGCAGCTCCCGGTGCTGGAAACCAAACAGGGACCCGAGTCTCCCCTCCACCCACCTGAGAGTCCCCCTTTGGCTCTTCGCCCCTTTGAATGTTGAGAAATTTGAGAACGTTTTGGAAGTAAGTAACATTGAAACGATGCAGTAGGAAAGCATGAGTAGTCTTAAGAGAGTTACTGGTTAAAACATCCACTTGCCTTGGGAAAGAGAAGGCTGGGGGGAGAGAAAGTCAGAAGGGCACCTGGGGCGCCAGCCAGAGGGCCCCCCCCACCCCCGCCAAGGGCGCCACCTGAACCAGGGCTGGCCTCCAGCAGGACAGGCACTCACAGCACCCTCTGCCCATGTCCGGCCCCCTCTGCACATCAGACCAATCGCTGCTCACCGGCCAGGCCACAGAGCTCCGGGCTGCGCTCAGCCAGGGCTGTAAGGGGCAGCTGGGAGCTGGGCCCGCGAGGAGCCTTCCCCCCCCACTCCTTCCTAGGGACAATGCCACTGATAGTGCCCATTCTAGAACATTCAGCGAGGCACCCCGCTGAGCCCTACGAGCTCATTCTCAGGGCCAAGATAATGCCCCCCCTTCACGGTGCCCCTGGTTTCAGCAAATGACACCGGTTTGTCCTGCGCTTGGGCTCTTGCCTGCAGAGAGCCTGGAAAGAGACCACAGGGACAGCAGCTCAGGGCCGTGGCCGGTTCTCGCTCAGCTTCTCAGCCACCGATCTGCTGGGACACACTCCCTGAGCTGCAGGGCCCAGGCCGACGCTGGGGACACCAATATCTGGGAGGGTGGCAGTCTGCCTGCCCCTCCCCCACAGACAAGGGAGGGAGGGAGGGAGGGAGGGAGGCAAGCAGGTGGCCACAGATCCACCAGGGCCCGTCTTTGTCCCTGCGTGGCCGACTCTTGCTGGTTCCCCGAGAGCAAACACGTTTCTTTGCACAGGAAGCAACGCAGGAAACGAGACGCAGCGCAGGCTGCGGCAGAAGAGCCCTGGACCCCACGTGGGGAGGGCACGGAGGCCCCTGCCCGCAGTGAGACCGGGCTCCTGTTTGTCTCTGTGACCTGACTGTATTTGTGATCTGACAGTTGGCCTATGATTGTAAAAGGGGAAAAAGTGAGAAGGTCTGGGGACAGGGAGGAACGACTTATGCAGGAGACTGAAATAAGAGAAAGGCGAGTGAAAACGTGAACTCCAAGTTGGGAAGGGTCCCCTGAAATGTCCGGCCAGCCCTGACACCACACGGTCCAGACTCCGAGTCGGCGGTGTCGGGGGCTGGAGGTGGCAGAGCCCAAATGCCCCCTCACTGTCAGGGAGCAGGAAGCGGAGGTCAAGGACACGGACCCGTGGCCCCCTGGCCTGGGTCCAGCCCAGCGCCGCCTCTGGGAGCCGTGACTGTGGGTACAGGGTAGCAGGTCCCAGGAAGCAGGCCCCTGGGGCAGAACCAGAGCCACCGCCTGCAGCAGAGTGTCCACTTCACACAGGACAGCACTTGTCTTCTCAAGAGGCAGGTTTCGGTTGAAGGCCAGACCATGGTCATTTCAATGGGTAACGTAACGAACTGGACCCGTGGGCTTCCAATCACGCAATTCGGTAACTGCTCCGGGCAGGCACGGGGGTGGGAGCCCAACAGCGCCACCCTGAGTGCAGACTGATGAGAACCAAGCACCCAGCAGCCTCCCCTCGGCAACTGGGGGTCCACAGGACCCAGGGCGCCAGGAGTTGTAAGAGGAAGGCTGGGGACAGGGAGGGACCCCAGAAGATCTTGTCTTGGCCCCCCCGCCCAGCCCTTTGCACCTCTGCAGTGGGAGAGGGCCCGAACCTCTGCTGCCAGACGACAGCGGGAAGCGGTGGAGAGAAAAACTCCGGCTTCCAGGCAGCGGCAGTGGGATAAGGCCGGAAATGGGGAGCCCGCGCTTCAGCCCCCAGGTCGGGAGATCACTGCCTGCCTTGCTTAAACCACCCGGCCACCTCCCGCTGATAGCCTTCCCAGCGTCCCGTCCACTGTGAGAGCATGAGCTGTGTTAGTTGTTCAAAACCAGTGACGTCGTGTCGGCCAAGTGCAAATCAGCGAGCCGTCGCCTGCCACTTCCTGCGCAGGCGCAGGCGGGCGAGGAGAGAGCGGGCGAGGCCTCGGTCAGAGGGGTTCCCAGGCCAGCCGTCCAAGCCCGAGGTTTGCAAGGGCTCTGTTCCTCTGTGCCGATTCCAAATATGCACCGAAGTCGGTGCTATTATAAGACACCCCTGTGCCTCTGAGAAAAGTTTCGGCAATATATCACTTGCAACTTCAGTGTCCTCACTGAGTTTCCCAGGACTCCATCAGATTGTCAAGAATTAGTATTTGTGGCGGAGCACCATTACGGCTAATAATACCACCCTAAAGTCCTACCACGCGTTACTATCTATAGCACTTCCATATATTTTATTTTTAAATATATATAAATCACAAAGCGGTGGCTGTTTCTTTGACTGAGTGCCGAACAGTGTACAGAAAGTGAGGAAACGAGAGTAAAATGATGCATATTTTCTCCCGAAAATACAAAACAAGGCAACAGGTTAAAATAAGGGAGAAGCATTAAAAATGGAAAAAAAGAGTGAGATGTGAGAAGAAAATGACATGGAAAACTAAATATTCAAAAGTCTGAATTAAGTGCATCTGAGAAGCTGTTATGGTCACAGGGAGAGGCGTACAATCTTTCAAACCACATGGGGGATGGAGCGGAGAAGCCCCACGGGACACGGGAAAACAAGAGGAATCTTGGACACGAAGACCAGAGGGGCGAGACCCGCCCACACCCCTGAAGCTCCAGGACAGACAAACACAGGCAGCACGGTGACAGCCACCTCGACAAAGTGACCAGGATTGAAACCATTCAAACTATGTCCTCTGACTAGAGAAGAAATAGCCTATACAACAGAAGGCACAAGAATGTGACCAGAAAGTCCTCCGATATTTGGGACTCCTGCGATGCATTTCTAAATCGCCAGTGAGGCAAAAAAACAAGTTATAGTGGAAACTGTCAACTATTTTGTAATAAAGAATAAAAAATGCAATATAACCCGATGTATGGGATGTCTCTAAAGGTACGTGTAGAGGGAAATTAATAGCCTGAAGTGCTTGCATAGACACTAAAGAACAAGGCCTAACATCAAGGATCAAATTATCAATCTTAGGAAGTCAGAAAAAGAAGAGTAAGTTAAACCCAAGCAAAATTAAGAAAAATATTATTTTAAAATGTAAAACAAATGAACAAGGGAGAAAAATCAAAGTCAAAAGTAATTCTTTTAAAATCTAAGAAAACTAGCAACTGCTTAGAAGGACGTTTCTAGAAAGAAGAGAAGGAAGACGTGTATTACCAAAATGTAGAATTAAAAGTTAAACCTGACCACACAGAGGTTAAAAAGAGAAGGAGAGGCTATTACACACAGTTTGGTGCAGATTAATTTAGAGTTATGAAATAGAACATTTTCAACAGAAACAAAATTTAGAAAACTGATAAAATAATAGAAATATGAGTAATCACGTTAAAGAAATGTAATTGTAATTTAAGCCTTCCCCCACCCCCGAAAATCTGCACACTGGACAGTTTCATCAATGAAGTCTTCTCAACATTTTGGGGGGAAACGACCACAATCTTACAGAAACCTTTTAAGTGACTGAAAATAAGATGAAACCCTCCCCGACTCATCCTATAAGAACACTTTGACCTTGACGCTGACACCTGACGAGGACATTATAAGAAAGACAAGCTACTGGCTAGCTGTTCCCGTAAACATAGACACAAAAACTGACCAAACTATCGGCACGAACATTCCACCCAGATGCCCAGAGAAAAACGCACGAAACCTAAGCTGGCTTTGCTCAGGGAAGGCACGCCTCCCCCCAGTACTGGGAATGAGTGAAGTGCCTCGCTTCCTGCCCCTTTTCCTGAAAAAGTCAGCCCAGGGCTGTCGGGGCGGACAAGGGAGGCTCTGTGGCGGGGGGCGGGGGGGCACAGGTGGGGGCGTCCTGCAGGGGGGCAGGAATGTAGTAGGGGCGGGGCAGGGGGGCTTCCATGCAGGGGAGGCAAGGCGAAGATGGGAGGGGTCAGTTACCATTTACGGATTAAACAGTGTAAGACAATAGAATGATAGATGATAGGTAGGTAGCTAGATAATAGATAAATGATAGAAGAATGACGGGTAGACAGGTAGATACATCGGTGACAGACGCATGGATTAAAATGAATATACATATAAATGAATGTGTCTGTATCTACAAGCACACATACATATTTGTACACGTCTTCTGTACAGACTGGCCACCAACTCTGTCCGAGAAGGTCAGCAGAGAGAGTCAGCAAAACCCTCACCCTCAGTGCCCGCAACAGACCTGCACCTCCCAGCTCCTGCTCCCGGGAAGGCAAGGGGAAGCCCTGGGCAGGCACCGAGCCCCGGCCGTGGGCAGGAGACGCGCGGTGAGGCTGACCGAAGGAAGCACTCGGCCGAGAAGAGCAGGCCATGCCGTCGGACAGCCCGGCCGGCGCACCGAGCTCCCACGGGACAAGTGGGTGACAACCTGAGCGTCGAGGTGAAGAATGACAGTAACAGACCATGGCCCACGGAGAGGAGAGAGAAGCCACGAGGCGGTTCAGAAGCTAAGTGAGCGAGTGCGGCACTGGGTGAGGCGCAAGAGACGCACCCTCTACCGCAGCTCCCCACCCCCATGCGTGTCCCTGACAAAAGAGAAACTAGTACATGGATGGCGGAGAAGCCTGGCCCACACCCGCTCCCGCCAGGGCCCCAAACCAACACCATTACTAACGAAACGAACTGGGGCCGTGGCCACCTGATAGGGTCCCCGAGGACCCCGCGGTTTTCCTGCCCAGGGAACAACCTAAGTCCAAGGGCGAGGGAGGTTCCAGAGGGCGCCCAGCCTTTTGGTGCCGCTGGGCCCTCCTGGAAGAAGGAGAGTTGTCTTGGGCATTAAATACACCAACACTAACGAAAACTGAGCCAAAAAAAAGATTGTAAGTAAATTTACCATTTTGTGTTGAGCCGTCATGGGCCGCGGGTTGGACACCCCACCTCAGACAAATCCAGGCTGGGGGACACTCGACAAAGCAAATGGTCTGCAACCTTCCGAGTGTCAAAGTTGCGAAGCCCAGGACGGCGGGGGGCTGACCAGGACGAAGGACGCGAGACACACAGCCAAGGGCAGCCCCGAAGGCGGTGCTTGCCGAACGGCTGTTGCGCAGCCGATGCTGATGGTTATGTAGGAGGGTGTTCTTATTACAGCAACAGGCTCTGAAATATTCGGGGATGATGGAGGGCGGTGTCAGCGACCGGCTCTCAGATGGCCCCGAAGGAACAAGCTCTCTGCACTCACGACTTTCCTGTGTGTTATTATTTCACATTCTTCAGTAAACACGCGTATAGATATCAGGTTCTGTTCTCTTTCAGTGTGTATATACATCTGTGCATGCATGCAATTCACCGCCTAAACAAAACGAAGGAGAAAAGAATGGAATTATGTCAAAAGATGCAGACAAGTATGTGACCAAACTCTCATGCATCTGTAATTTAAAAACCAAACCCCGCCCCCCATCTGAGAGACTGTCCAACAGTGTCCACCCTGCGGTGTGAAGAGCCGGCAGCTGCGTGGCCCTCACCCTCTCAACAATGAGCGAGAGAGGCAACTTCGAATCACAGCTTTTTTGGAGCCCGTCAGAGAGCAGAGGTCAGGAAGCAAGGGGCCGAAACCTAAGGTGGGACAGTGCTAGCCTGAGCTCACCTGGCCCGATGCCCTCCAGGGAAGGTGGGGCCCAAACAGGGACCAACAGTGAAGCTGTTCCCACGGGCTGGGGACATGGTGACACCCTGGGGCAGCATAGTGGGGAGGGGGACACACCTCCTCGTGGGTTCTCTCTGTACACACAAAAACCTCGACAACCCAAAAATGCCCACTGCGCGCAAAGCCAGGCAGCAGGACGGTGGGAATGCCGAGGGGCAAGACTCCCCCCCAGGAGGCTTTTCTCCGCATTTCCCGAGGGGCCGAGGTCCTTTGCCTCCCAGAATGGCAGCGTCCGGGAGTTTTTTTTTTTTAACGAAAAAATAAGGATGCCATCGCTGAGAACCTATTCGGTCTGCACCAGCAATGGGTACAAATTAAGTGCTTAGTCTCAGACGTGACACTACAGGCTCCATAATTGATGACTTGACTGAAACACTAATTGCCGGAACAGCGTATACTAATTTTATGATACAGGTAATTAAAGCGCCGTGCTTGCCGGTCGCCAGCACTACATATGTCTGAAAGGAAACACACACACACGCACACGCACAAGTGGGTGAATGCAAACAGGACCGCCAATGCCTGCGTGTTTTAAGAGAACGGATCCAGTAGTAAAATATTCTCCACCCCAAATGGGAGCCAAAGCCATTTTTCATTTATTTCCAACGTGTGAACGTTCCAACTCCTGGCTCACAGTCAAACCTCTCAGAAAGTCTTTGCCCAGGAGGCACGAAGTCCTCCCAGCCACTCGCTGCTGGGACCGCCCCACTCCATCCGTTAGCGGGGGCTCACACGGGGCTCCTCGGGGGTGGGGCCCAGGCTGCTCGCCGACCACCCCCCAGACAGTTGAAGCCAGGGCTGTTCACGGGGAACGAGGGCAGGATGCCAGGGGCCTCAGGGAGGGCATCTGCCCAGCCAGCCCACAGGGGCGCATACCATGCTGTCCCGTAAACTCTGTCCCCTCCGCGGCTCTGTTTGGGGCTTGAGACCCCTTACAGCCAGCAGCTCACAGCCAGAATTCCCCTCGGCCCAGTCCCCTCCCCGCGGGGTCCCGTCCACGCCGTCTGCCTCACCCACTCCGACTTCCTCGGGAAGACTGCAGGGGGTTCGGCTGCAGGAGATGACTTGGACATCACACATCTGTTCCCCGTCACAATGGTGTGAGGGGCGACCTTCCCGGTCCATTCTGGTCTTTCTGAAGACCACCCAGTGTCACCTGTGACCACGGAGTTCTGGGACTCTCTCTGGCTCTCACGCCAGCTCTCCCCACTTCCCTCACAAACATTTTCATAGTTATCATGAGAAACATCACAGGACACCTCCCTGTTTGGCAGGGACCTTCTCGCTTGTCACCTCTGGGGGACCAGCTCCGCATGACTATGTACTGAAGGCAAGCACACCCACCCTTAACACCGAAACCCAGGCTCTCGGAAAAACGAAGCCGAGGTGACACTTCCCTTCTGCCCATCGCCCCCCGTGTGGCCCGGGGTGCACCAGCTGTTCTTTGGGCTCACCGAGCAACATCCTCATTGGACCACGTGGCCTCGGAAGAAAAATTGAATCAGCGCCTGTCATCTTCAATCACGCCCGCAAGAGGTGAGGAGACCCGATATTTGGCAAAAAAGAATAAGAAACAGTAGGTTTGCTGTGGCCACGTGCATGCCAGGCACACACTCGGACACTGTGCCAGCTCCTGGCTATTACAGGGACGCTGGCATGTCACCGATGCTCCTGCACAACCCCCCTCTCCATGCCGTCCTTGGAGAGCCAGCAAAGCATGGCACTCCATTTTGGGTGGTTTTTAAAGAAATCACACAGCTGTCATTGGTAGAAAGGGTATATTTTTAGGCAACTGTGCTCCTTACTTAGTATTTCATTACTGCTGTGTGCCTAAGTATACGGAATATTAACACCATGCAAACCAGCTTTTATCGGAGGCCCCCGCCTGTTGTCGTTGGCCACCGGGAGGCCGTGTGAACTCACGGCCGGAAAAGCCCGCCACCCACAAAGGATGCCTTGGGTCTGGTTCCCAAGCCTAACCCGCAAATCATTCCTTTCTCAGACTCACTTCTGCTTCTGCGATGTTGGGAAATAGCATTTTTGTGGTGGAGTTTCCCCGGGTATTGTGTTAAACTGCCCACCACGTGAAAAAAAAAGACCTTGCCCAGTAGCCGAGGGAGTGACCCTGGTCAGCCAAACTGGTTGGGAGCTCAGACTCGGCAAACTCCAATGCCCCACCACACGCGTGTGCGGCGGGAGAGGCCAGCTGCGTGAATCAGGACTTTCAGCAATATGTCTCCGTTGCCAGCGAAGTTACTGTCACAGGGAAGGCAGTGACAGTAACTTCAGGAAGCTGAACAGCCCAGGGCCACTGGGGTCCAGGGTTCGTCCCGCCACCAGGCCCCTCCACAGCCACCCAGGCTGCGGCTCCCGAGGTGTGATCAACACTTGCGTGTGCCGACCACCATTACCCCTGACACACCCACAGCGGTCATCTGCTCCTGGGAAGTCCACGCAACTTCCCCAGGTTCAAACAAACTCTCTCTATAAAAACTCCCTCTACTTATAGTGAAAGAGTTAACGCCGATTTCCCCCCCGGACGGTAAAACTACGGTACGTCACACATGGCGTGAGGCTGCTTAGGTATCTGAACAAGACTGGGGAGTTCACGCACCCCTTCCCCTATAGCCCTTCAGCCACGGACCGCGAACACCAGGACTCGGAGGGGCCGGGAAGTCGCGAGGGGCCGGGAAGTCACGAGGGGCCTCCAAACGGACC